>NC_057811.1:139780499-139999975 GCF_018294505.1 Triticum aestivum | reverse complement strand
TGAAAATCGACTGACCCAAAAGTCAATTTAGTCGACTGAAGTGTAGCTAAATCGGAGCAGCATCGCAAGCAAGAGCAAGAGCGAGAGCAACAGCGCGAGCAAGAGCAATAGCAAGAGCAGACCAGGCAGGGGACCGAGAGCAAGAGCAGAGCCGCAGCGCGAGCGAGAGCTAAAGCAGCAGCAGCTCCTACTGATGTGGACGTCGCCGCCGAGGGAGCGACGCCGTGGAGGAAGTGGCCACCGACGCCGCCGTGGATGGAGCCGCGCCGTGTCGGCTCAGGACCGAGCGCCGACAGCACCGTGAGATCGAATCAAGAAGAAAATGCGGCGATTAGTGTACAACCTCTTTGGTGGTGCCGATTAGGCCGCAGCTTCATCCGAGGAAACGGTGATGATGATGCTCTTCCGGTGGTGCAGGTGAAGACGGCGGTGTGGGAATGGAGGTGGCGTGAAAGACGAGGGGAACGTCGGGGCAGCTCCTTGGAGGTGGAGGACGGGGTGGCTGAACTGACGGGACGATGAGATCGACGACAGGTCCTCATCCGGTACGGTGGATGAGGGACGTCGAGGTGTTGCTGTGGACGACGTCGTCGGGGAAGAGGCTCCGGCTGGGTGGCAGACGGAGCAGGGTGTGGGGTTTCGTCGCGGGTTTTCGCGGCCTCGGTGTACGAATGGGTGGGCGGATGGGATGGCAGTGGGGAACCATGGCTTAGAGACGCGCTTGTCCGAAATGTGGGGTAAGTTACAAAAGTACCCCCAGCGATTTGAGGCAGTTCTTTCGGTTCAGGGGTAGCACGGGCATTTCGCGTGTCGGGATTTCACAGGACGTGGGAGTTTTCGCGCGCGTTGTAATTTTGGAATAGCAAGGCGCGGGTTGAGATGGAGGGAGTTGTCGGAGGAGCCAAAGATATATCTTAAATATTTCGGGCTAACAAGGCGCAGGTTGAAGAGGCAGGAGTTTCGCAGCACGATAGACAGAGACGCTAGCTTGAATTTTTGGCATAACAAGGCGCGGCTTGAAATTTCGGAAGAACAAGCTTAACGTGTACCCAAAAAAAGACAATTTGCACCTCAATATGCACAACACACACACAAACACCATTTAGACTAGAGTAAGGTACACGTGCATTGCACGCATGAGATTTGGCAACCAAATTATGAATAAATACCACATTATAGCATGCAAGCTTTGAGTCATATATGCATGATGTAGATGTTCGTTTAATTCTTATAGTTCATTTCATTCAAAACCATCTAGTTTTTATAAGAAAGCTAATATATTTTAAGATTCATGGAATTGTGCGTCGTAAGACATAAAGTAAAAACAAATAATGGCAAATCATGTAGAAAAACATTTGGGCAATTCTGATACAGAAGATTCTAGAACAAATAAGAAGTGCTTGTGTTTTGATGTTTGTGCATTATGCTTAAGTTCAACCATGGAGTCTTCTAAATTATACATGTGGCGAAATCTGGTGGAATCTAGATGATATTCAACGGCCAGTAGTGCTCAAATTTGCCATCTTTGGACCATCAGATTCGCCTCATCCAACGACCATCTTTCAAAGTTAAAGTTACCCGCACACAATATAAAAAAAATATAAAATATAATATATATAGGGGTATAGATATAGATATGTGATGCGAAAGCCGCCCATCATCTCCAATTAGAATAGTGTGTCCATGCATGGATGCGATGTGGCCAAATGATGTCTGCCATCGGTATCTCAAATTCAAATCAGTCTGACCTTGTTCAATGTGTATACATTACAACATGCTCGTTTCCAAACCACACTGCGCAGATCTCCGTTATATTCATGGATGCATGGGTTTCAAACATCAGGATCTCTTATTCAAATATTTGAATTCAACTTTACATTGATTATGACCTCACCTATTTTTTTACACCCACACAGTAGTCTTCTCTTTATAATTGTACCACTAACTTTCTCTCATGCATGCATGCACACACACTACCAGTCGGCATTATCCATCGCAGGCATACAATCTTTTTCTTCAGGTCGGTCTCCCATGAAGGTACACACCCACACACATCCCCCTCTCCATCATATCGGGCATTCTTTATCTCTCACGCGTGCATGCGCAACGATCGATGTTCCTCTATGTATGTGTGTATATAGCTAGGTCTTTCATAGTTTTCCACACAAACCGATCAATCGATATATCCAGTGAGGTCTCACCCTCTTTCCCACGTCCACATCGATCAATCTATACCTCTCTATATAGGATTAACATATATAGCTAATACACCCACATTAATTATATATCCAACATCCCCCTCTCATCATCCATGCCTTCCGCTTCATCTCTCAGACGCGTGCACAATGGCGAAGACAGGGGGCAGTAAGGGCTCTGCCCCCTCCCCCTAACATCACTATATATCGAGGCTAATATGAATGTGATGATTAGACAATTGCTGCTAAAAATGGTTTAAGTTCATGAATTGACCCTCCTCGTAAAGGATTAGCAGTGCTTGGCCCCCTAGCTCATTTATTTTTCATGGCTCCGCCACTGCGCGCAACAGCGCACGTGTTCGCCCCCTCTCTCTAATTATCGATCTCGCACTTGTGCATTCCTTCATAGTCTCCCTCCACTCGGCCCCTCGCACCATCTTCTAGCCGCCACCGGATTTTGCCACATGTACAATCTAGCAGACTCCATGGTTGAACTTAAGCATAATGCACAAACCTCAAAACAACAGTGGTTCTCTTTTGTTCTAGAATCTTCCATATCATAACTGCCCAAACTTTTTTTCTAGTTGAATTGCCATTATTTGTTTTTACTTTATGCTTTACAACGCACAATTCCATGAATCATAAAATAGATTAAGGGCTTCTTTGATTCAAAGGATTCTCAAAGGAATTTTGGAGGATTCTAATCATTAGGAATTTTTCCTATCTTGGTTGTTTGATTCGTAGGATTGTAAACCATAGGAATTTTTCCATATGATTCATTTGCACTAGATTTCATAGGAAACATCCCATCCACTCAAACCTCTTTGAAAGAATTCTGCATTTTTTCTATGCACAATCAAACACTCGTACAATCCTGTAGGATTCAAGACGACATTCCACTATAATCCCATGTTTTTCCTATTCCCGCGTTCTTAGCTTTTTTATAAAAACTAATTGATTTTGAATGAGATGAACTATAAGAATTAAATGAAGGGCTACATCAGGCATATATGACTCAGAGCGTACATGCTATAGTGTGGTATTTATTCATAATTTGGTTGCAAAATCTGATGCGTGCAATGCACGTGTACCTTACTAGTACTTCGAGTATGTGCAAAACACGTAAATTAGAATACCAATGGCACGCTACACAGTGTCTCTCTTATAGTTCATGAAGCCACGTGGCACATCTGGAGGCATTGTCGCGACCTCCTTGCGTGGATTGATCATAGTGACGTGCCGCTGGTTCCAGAAGAATGTACTCGTCCTCCCTGAGCCATACTGGCGGTACATGCACGAAGCGAAGATGTGCACGCACGCCACGCACGCACTCATTCCCTCGCACACACACGCGGGTACACGGTCGGACACAATTTTGTACCAAGATCCACCCCATGTGATAATTTGACGCGTGTAAAGTCGTTCACTTCATTGATGGTCAATTAATACAGCGCATGCAAATTGATTGGACGTGAGGGCGGAAGAAAGACATTATTACTCCACTTCGCGCATGCGAGTAGTTAAATCGTGGGTTGCTTGTAGTACTTCCATTGGTCTCCTTCGTATTTTGTGCCAATTTTTGACAGTAACATAATATTTACGCATTTGAGCAGTGTAGTACTTGAAATTTATGTTCCGCTAAACTCATCGGGAGCCGTTTCGGGCCTCGAAACCAAAACCATCAATTAATCTTTACCTTGTTCCCATCACATTCGAAAGCCTGCTCACACCTACTAGTACGTACCAAACCTGAACGTGTTCCCACTATGCAGGTATTAGTACTAGTGCTAGTACTTAGGTTATAAAAAGGGGAACTACCTAACCGAAAATTACTCTACCTTTCCTCCTCATAAGTGCTTCTTCTTCGTCCGTCGTTGCCATGGCCAGTGAGCTGAGCTCTAGGTCGAGAACTACTCGTAACAAGGGAGCGGCAACCAAGGCTGCAAAAAAAAAGAGGGCTCGCCACCACGCAGAGACCTCGAAAGATCTCTCACGGGCAGGCGATGGCTCCCAGGAGCGCCCTAGCCGCGGAGGCGAACATGCCGAGCCGGCGGAGCTGGAGTCGTTATCCCTCGACGGCATGCCCGATCAGCTCAGTAAGCAGAAGGAGTTCATCCAAGGCTTGATGGAGTTGCTGAAGGAGAGCCTCGACGACATGCCCGCTGAGCTCAATCAGCAGGGGAGTTGACCGCCGGCTTGGTGATGCTGCTGAAGAAGAGCATTGCCTCGGAGAAGAAGGCGACCGGCGAAATCCTGCGACTTCAGGAGGACAAGGCGAAGCTCTGCCACGAGATCGACCTGTTGAAGGAGAAGAACGCCGGCTGGAAGAAGCTGCATGAGAATAGTAGTTCCTCGATGAAGATGCTGCAGGCCCTCGTCATGGAACAGAAGGAGGACTTGGCGAAGCTCCGCATCGAGCACCCGGCTGCTGTCAAGGTACGTAATGCGGCCGTGGAACAGATGATGAAGGCTCGCGTCGAGAAATCCCGCGTCATGGACAGAATGAAGAAGATGGCGGACGAGACGCGCAAGGAGATGGAGGTCGTGGAGGCGGTGAAGAAGCAGTTACGACTCCGCGGCGAATTAGATCATTTGGGGTGATGATCTTCCTTCTTCTTTTGCTCCTGTGTTTCATCTTTTGCTTCGGGTGTTTCGCCTCACGTGTCACGTTCTCTGTGAGGCATGAATAGAACAATGTTTTTTTGAGGGAATGAATAGAACAATGCTAACAATGAGATGACTAGCAAATTAGATCATTTTTTATCGCCATATGGCACTGGGCTGCCATGTTTCGTGCTCCTCCGTCGCAGTACTACTCCAGTGGAAAACTTGAGTATACCGCACGGTTCTTTGCTCCTCCTCGATTAGGTCGTCGGCGCATTTATACGAGCAGTCAAATCACAAGGCCCCGCCTTCCAGCAGTAATGAGCCGTCAAATCACAAAGGCCCTCGCCTCTCGTGAAACCGACCAAGCTAGACTGCCCCGCCCTCTAGCCTTTTAAAAAATGTATACTTTTGTACATCATTAGTATCGATGGATTTCGCCATGGAGCAAAACTTGAAATTAAAAAAAAGGTGGTACATGTAGAGAGCGCTCATTGCCAAATTATGCATATAGTACTATTCAAAAGGCTAGTCACAATAATGGTGTCCAGCACAACCCACCCCTCAAATAAAACTAAGAGGGTGCTTGGATACGTTTTAGTCCCATGAATAAAAGTAGTGGGACTAAAACATGCAAGCCTCACCCATGCTTGGATCCAAATACTAAAAAGGCTAAAATCAAGTTAATGAGCATTTATTATCCTCCAAACCCTCCAATCCAGAACTCGCCTGTGTTAAAGGAGAGGAGTTAAATGAGTAGAGAGAGGACTAATCCACATTTTAGTAGGGTTACCCCTGACTAAACAATTTTAGTCTCAAGACTAGTTTTAGCCCCTCTTTAGTCAGGGGTGCTTGGAACTTTAGCCTCTTAAAGAGACTATTTTTAGTCAGACTAAAATAAGTCCCTTGGATCCAAGCACCCTCTAAGCATCTTGGAATTCTTTGACAAAACTAAGCACCCTGAAATTCTTTGACAACTAAACTGCTGGCTATATGATGTTGGCCATATATATTGTACGTATATAATGTGAAGAAACGAGTGGTAGTACTATACCAACTAAAAGATGAAATGTAAGAAATACTAGTATGTACGTACTGAAGAGTTAAAGTAACGAGAAGAAACATAACATAGTTCTGCTGGGGGCTAAGCACAACACACCCCTCAAATTAAATTAAGCACACCTGAAATTAAACTTTGCAACTATTCCGGTAGACACTGCATTAGAACCACCATGAGCAACGACACTGCCACCTTACTCGGAGTCCTCGTCCACGTCCCCGACTTCGTCCTTGTCCCTCTTCCTCTTGGCCGATACTTCTTTGCTTGAACCGCACACTTGGCTGTTGCTCTTCATCCAACCCTTGTAGATATTTAAGCAAAGGTAGCCATCCATTGCAGCGTAGTGGATGTGGTCTATATCTAGTACATTCCGCTGCCATGCATGACGATGAAACGTGTATGGAGGTTTCTCTAGTTTACCGTATGAAGGATGAACCATGGCTCCTGCCAGGGTCAGCATTGAAGGCTGCGAGACGACACCAACCGATTCTTCTGGAGGTCGAAGGTGTTGCCTACAACGAGGCCTATCCGACGCAGGACTTCTTTGTCGTTACCAATGTCTACAGTAACGAATTTAACTAGGTTGATCTCGAGGAAGTCCTATAAATCCCGGCACTCAACGTCGGCATGGCATATGTGGGAGACCAAGCATAAGTCATGCACGCAAACCTGGATCACGGCGGGCTTCTTCCTTTCTTCGTCCTTTAGATCCTTCTCTCGTCCCAGGACTGTGGTGTACTCAACATCTAGCCCAGCGACCCACTCATCATCTGAGTCTTCGAACATGCGTCTGAAGCGAGAAAGGCATCCTTTCACCGTCGCGGAAGAACGGGTGTAGATGACGTCGAACTCATCGCCGGTGATGGTTCTAACCTTGTACTCACCGACCGGGGAGATTTGGGACGCCATGGATTTGGGAGGAGGGTTAGGATTAGTGGAACTGCCGTAATGTGAATGGACGGGACGACTAGGAGCGAACCGCCGTAGTATTGAAGGACGTGCGGGGATGAGTAGGAGCGAACTGCCAGCGTGCGAACGGCAGGGTAGTGGTTTTCCATTCTCCCATGATACGTGCTTCCGAGAGCCCTTGGATGTGAGATCGAACGGTTGCATGGCGTGATTCTAGACCTATGGGTGAATATCCTATCCTGGAGGGTTATTCTGCAAATTTTCAGCAACTTAGCATGCGACCGTTTGATCTCAGATCCAAGGGCTGCCAGCAGCCCGTATCATGGTGGCGCCTACCACGACCGTCGCGTCGCTCGCGCGGTCGCGCCCTTGGAGATTTAACACGGTGCGTTAGGCTATCTGATGTTGGCATGTCATACATAGTCATCACTTAGTCACTCATACTACAACAAGGTTGGCTATAAGTGTAATTTTTTTACTCCTCTCTATCTCTTTCTTCGTACTCCCTCCGTCCCATAATATAAGAACGTTTTTGACACTAGTGTAGTGCCAAAAACGTTCTTAGATTATGGGACACAGGGAGTACTAGTATTTATTGCATTTGCCAAGGAGTGACCTCTTCCAATGAAATGGTGTTGCTAAGTTTGCTTCATTTAATTAGCAATAGACTCAAAATTGTCTTTTCACCTAGGTACATGCGCTTAGCACCGTTCTTCCTTGGGTCACCAAACTAGTCTCTCTCTTATTGATTAACTTGCCACATCAGAGTTTATGCCTATGTGGCAAGCTTAAGCACCTGTTGGAGCAAGTAAAAGTAAGTACAATAGTGCGCTTTACATGGCATTTTTGCATATGTGGAGGAAAGAGAGGCAAGCAAAAAGTGGAGAAGTGGGCTCTCATGCAAGAGCCAGTCTCTACTACATGGTGGAGCATTGGGAGAGGCACCTGTATGGAGGTGGTCAGGAATCGGGAGACTCACGCCGGTCGTAGCACCGCAGTTAAAATAATAATGGCGAGTCAAATCACGGGGCCCCACCTGTCCAGCAGTAACTCGTTGTCAAATCACACAGCCGTACGTTTGCAGCAGCCTACTCCCTCGTCTTCTCGCGTCTCTGTCGAACCGACTAGGCGAAACTTCCCCGCGTACCGCGCAGGAAAAGCCCCGCCCTTGACTTTTGAATAGTACACAGTATACTAATTTTGTATCCATGGATTGCGCCCGCGCCATGGAGCAAAGTGTCTAGAAAACGGCGGTACACATGTACGGAGTATACAGCACGCCCGTCGCGTTCGCGTCGCACCCCAGACGGTCGGTCGGTCTGGCACGCTGCTCCCCGAATGGAACGCGCGTCATATTGCGTTTGCACACACATGTGGGACGGCAATTGAGAATCGACCATAGGCACACTCCCCGGCCCCGCAAGTCGGGTGACTTAATAGAAGAGGGAGACGAGCGATAGTACTAGAGAAGTGTTGTACTACGTTGGTGCCTAGACGATCCCTGCAAGACACGGAAGATCAGTTCGTCCATGCATGTGACCAGACTCCAGCAGACACGCCTGGATTGGCTATCGTCTACATATCTTGCAGGCTGTGTTGTACATGGCTGTTGTTGTGGTGAGAAATCTAAAAAAAGGTTTCTTGTCATCTCGCAAAATTAGGTGTCATGTGCTTCGGATCACTGCGAGGGTTAAACAGCGACAACTGAGTTGGGCTAGTCATTGGGGGCACATGCACGAACAGTGACTACTCGGCTGCCATCTAGGTCAAGCCGGCTATGTTAATTAGGACATCTATCGACGGACCCCTTTTCTACGAGTTTATCTTTAATTTGAGCTTTGTTCCTCCTCTAGTTTGTCCGTCGGGATTCATGTTGTCTCCTTTGGGCAGTGAGGTTATGATTTCTTGTCATGTGGCATTTTTTCGTGTTATATGTTATAATCCGGCGCTTCAGATCAAAATGACGACAACTGCGCCTCCGGGCCACGTGCATGAAGACTTCTCGACAGTCATTGACGAGGTCAAGCCGGCTCCGGTAGACAAAAGAAAACTAGTACTACTCCACTATATAGGCAGGAGCCTCCGCGCTTCCTTGCTAGTGTTGCTCTCTTCACACTGTCTCAGCCTCTCCAGATCTAAACACGACAGCGGTGGCCACACTCTCTCTCTGCTCACCGCTGGTCACAGATCCAGCCGAATCCTCTCCGTCGGGGAAGGTGAGAAGGTGCAACGTTCATGCGGTCGTCCTCGGCAATGGCTCTTACCCACTGCTAGGCGCGTCCCGATCAGCCTGCCTTGCCATTCTCTCCCAAGCACCGCTGGCGAGGAAGGGCCTCCGACCCCTTCTTCCTCGCTGCCGTAGTGTGGGCAGATTCGGCCTCCCGCTGCCCACCTAGCGACATCCCGGCGACCATCAGGTATAACTTCCTTCGAAACCGGCCTTGCTCTACTTCCTGAGCTCCTGACGTCACTGCATTTGTATCTTTTACTATTTCTCAGGCCCCCTCGTAGATAGGATCGATCGGCTATTCGAAAACCACCTAATTTTTTTACGTTGAAGAGGTAAAACTAGTTCATGCACTCGAATCTAGTACTACTTGGTTCAAACAAGGAAGAAAGGGGGTGGGGGTGGGGGAGGATTTGTTACATGAATCTAGGACTTGGTCGAAAGAGGAAATAATGGGGGCGAAAAGTAGCAGAGACTGGCTATCCAACTGGTCTCTAGGTCTAATAGGGAAATAAAGGGAAACGCAGTAGAAACTCAATATAAACCTGATCTATTGGTTGAAAAAGGAAAGAAAGTGGGGACTGGGGGACAAGTCAACAGAGTAAGTCCAGCACTAGATTTGCTAGCCTCACACAGTATAAGGTGGCTATACCGAACAAAAATGGGACCAACCTAGATATCCTGTTATGATGTTTGTTGCCCCGAGCCACTCTTGTGTAATGCCACTGGTAAAATGTAGCAGTCGCACTGTTAAAAGTAAGGACACGTTAAACCAATGTTGTTTTCAATGTAATGCCTCGAGTAATATGAATCAATGGCACTTCTTTACATGTCCTGCTAAAATTTCCCATTAAGATAAGTTGGTTCTTTTCGTTAGAAATGCAACTGTCCTGGTCCGCCTACTCTCCCGTGCCCAAAGTAATGTCGTATTTAACGGTTGTCATAGTTAATCCTAATGCCCACACTAATATCTAGCAATGCCAGTTCTTTAGAAATTGCTACTGTCCTTGTAGGATTGCCATTCAGATAAGGAACATGCTTCTTTTCATTTGATGCATGTTTCAACACTTGTTAGTCACCCTCCTTTCCACCTTTTTTGTGCAAACAGAGATATACATTTCACACTCAATCTTAGCTGAACTGCACAAATGATATCCAAATTATAGTTGAGCATTCCAGGAGCTTCACAACCAACCTTGATGTTGCTCAATTTTATTGCAACTAATGAAGAAGAAGCTCTGTGGGTTTCGTTTTCTGATGGAAATGGAACTGGGGCTGGAGCCCTTTTCTTAATTTTTTTTGAAGAAGAAGCTGCTAGCTCACGGGACATTCCTTCATTTTAGGTGAACTGCACCAAAAGGTCCCATGAATTGAATCATCCATGTTGGTGACTGAAAGAGCCAGCTTCAGCATCCCAGTCTAAGCACCCCCGGCCTCCATCCTTGCGACGCACGGTACACCTCGTTTGCCACCTGCTCGACCCTAGTGTCACTGATAAAATCAAGTAATAATACAGTTAAAATAGAGCGAGTGTCATCTCTATCATTTCATTTCCAATGTAGATAAAGAAAGTGCTTCTCTTCGTTAATGTATGTTTCATCAACTAGTCCCATTGTTAATGTTTAAGCGTTTCCGCAAACTGGGGTGCTTAATTTTAGTTGATATGTACAAAAATAGAGATTTGAATGTCTCAAGGTGCCTCCTTGTACTACCACTGTACACTGATGTTCATCACTGACAGAAGGTGTATCTGGGAGACTTGGGACGATGTCCAGTATGAGGCGTACCGTATGAGGCATCGCAGGGCCCATCTTGCCCTCGCAGCATGGCATACTATGATACTATTGCAATATTTTCTTCTATTTATTTTGTGTGTTTCATCAAGTAGTGCCACTATAATGTAACCACGCTTTTTCATTATCTGTGCAAACAGGGTTATTCAGCTGCATTTTGGTGGAACTGCACAAATGTACGTATGGAACCGGCATATATGCAGAGTGCGAGGTGTGCCAAGTAAAAATTACCGACAGCAACCATGCTGCATGCACGCATTGGCATCCACCACCACCACCAGTGGGATGTGTCGCGCTCTCTGGGGACGGATCTTTCTCGGCAGCAAATCATCTAACCAATCTATTTTTCTTTATTTGTACACTGTGTCACAACTTTGACCCAAAGGTCTAGAGCTATTTTAGGGTGATTGGCGTAGTACTCAGAGACTGATTGTAAGCATGATTTTCATTAGCTGTCACACTGATTGTAAGCATGAGCAGGTGGAAGATTAGGTTAGTGCGAAGCTTACCTTAAACCCTACCGCCGCCGTTGAAATGAGGCGAGCATCGAGGGAACCGTGGAGAACGGCGAGGAAGCGACGTCGCGCCATCCGGCCTCCTCTTGTGGTGGGAGAACGAATACTCCTGTGGCTCCGGCTAGCTCCGCACCCTCACGAACGGCACACCATACTCGATCGATTCGTTATCCTCTGGGTGCTCGACCTTCGACCTGTACGCCCACCACCTCCGCCTGACTGTCGCCTCGGGCGAATCTGTCTGCTCCATCGCCCAGAGGAGATACTCGATGAACTCGGAGGACTGTGGCGTGACTGCCGCCGAGGAGTACATGTACATCGTCGCCCTCATCGCCGCCGTCTCGCTCTTTCGCATACATTGCCACATGGCCTGCACCGTCCTCGAAATCTCCCACTCATTGTTAAACCAACTAAGGATCTCCTTCAACCTGGCTAACTTTGCCTGGTCAACGCCGGCGATCTACCTGATTTGCTGCTGCATCCTCTCCATAGATGTCCTTCTGAGTGGTCCGGTGCTAGCTTTGGAAGATGGGAGGAGAGACGGTGGTCTTGCAATAGAGAAGAGGGAGAGGTGAGACGGTGGTTTTGGAATGGAGATGATGGAGAGGAGAGGAGGTGGTTTTGCAATGGAGAAGATCAGAAGTGGGAGAGGCGAGACGGTGGTTTTGGAATGGAGATGATGGAGAGGAGAGGAGGTGGTTTTGCAATGGAGAAGATCAGAAGAGGGAGAGGCGAGACGGTGGTTTTGGAATGGAGATGATGGAGAGGAGAGGAGGTGGTTTTGCAATGGAGAGGAGCGTGCGGCAGCGATTTAGGATTGGACGAGAGGGCCGGCGCGCTGTGACTGGATCAAAATCAAAATCAATTTACCCTTCAATTAAGAAAGCGACCCCACATTAACTAGTCTCTCTTTTATTCTGGGTCATAATTGACCATTATTTTCGCACATAAAATATATGTTATACGTTGAAAAAATAATATAATTTGAAAGTACATTCAGATACGAACCAAACGATACAAGTTTTGGTGACATGCATTCACATTTTGCTTGTCAAATACAGTACGTGGTCAAACTTTGACCCAAAATACGCAAAACAACAAAAAAATACTTCCAAGACCAGCGCCGCTCTTCCGCTCTTCTCCTCTTAAACCACCGCCGCTCCTCTACTGTTCCAATCTAAATGCAGCGCCGCTCCTCTCCTCTTCCATTTCAAAACCACCGCCCTCCTCTCCTGTTCCAGTCCAAAACCAGCGTCGCTCCTCTCCCGTTCTAATCCAAAACCAGCGCTGCTCCTCTCCTCTTCCATTCAAAAACCACCGCCGGCGAGTGAAGGTGCTGTGGAGAAGTAGATCGATGGAGGAGTACAACCGATACGTGAGGATCGCAGACGGCGACCCTGTGAAGCTAGCTAGGATGTTGGAGATACAATATTGGTTTGACAACAAGGACCAACTAGCAGCGACGGCGACATCCATGGCCAAATATCTGCAACAGAGCGAAAAGGCAGCGATACTCCCGAAGGGAGTCGTGCCGGAGTACATAGAGCTGCTCCTCTGGGCCATGGAGCAAACAGATTCACCGAATCCGATTGTGAGGGAGCGGTGGTGGGAGTATCGATGCCAGATGGAGCATCCACTAGAGATTGAAGGATCGAGCATCTACAGGGTGCCGTTTGTGAGGGTGTCCTGCCAGAGCGAGCCGGTGGAGTCTTCGTCGACCGAACCCAACTGCAAGAGGAGAAAAGCAGTTGGCCCGACGACGCTTCCCCGCCATCGTCTCCCTCGCCGTTCACATCGTCTCACGGGGCGGCTGTCTGCCGCTGAGGAATAGGAGGGGGCTGCCCCCCAGCCCAATAGTCGGGCAGGTTGTGAATTGTCAGGAGGAGCTTAGGGTTGTCAGTATTTGCAGGTTGTGAATTGTGTTTTGTGTTGTGTATTTTGAGAGTACTTTCAGATATGAATGTCTTTTGAATTTCAGATTTGCAGTATTGAGCATATGAAGTATTTTATGAATTCTAGAGATCTATTTTTAGCACTTCAAAAAATGTAGTTTCATAGGAGTATAAAAGTGCAGACAATGTGATTCTCAGAGAAGAAACTGCAAGTTTCAGTTTCAGATAAGAAACTGCAAGTTCAGTTTCAGATAAGAAACTGCAACTTTCACAGGCAGAGCATTTATATTAACACGGCCTTTTCAAACAGGGTTAACATCATGTTGGAAGTTTTATTCATGGTTGAAAATGGAACTACCAGCCAGTTAACATCATGCTGATCAACATTCATGCATAGCACATCTTCATATGATGCACAGTCAAAATGCCCACACAATGTCGAGTGTGCGAAACACAGAGAAAACGAGGGACGAAGTTTTGGCAAGTGTTGGACGTGGTTTTGGGCTGCCCCGTCTAGGCCTGCTCCCTCCTCCCCGCGACCGGCTCTACTTCCGCGCAGGCCTCACCGCCCCACCGTACTCCCATCGCTGGCCTAGCCATCCCTTTACTCACCCACACCTGCTGTTATTCACCGGCGATGGCAGACGAACCAGTAAACCCTCGTACAGTCGTACTCCCCTCCGCGTGGGAAACAACTGCCGAGTCTTCCCTGCCTCCGTGTCGTTCCCTTCCTAGGCCTCGCCGTCGTCCATCTCCCTGGTGCTCTCGGCGCGGCCTGGTCAACGTGGTCAATGACCGACATGCATCTGAAGTGGACTGTACGTGGAGAGGCCGACAGCTGGGTCCACGCCGCACGCAAGGAAATGCCTCCTTATTACGCGCAAAATAATGATTCCTCCACCTGACATCAGGGACCCACTGAAAGGGCCTCTATATTTCACGAAAAAAAGTTACCGCCGCTGACAGCTCGGACCCACCAGCTATATCTTCGCACGCAAGGAAGTGCCTCCTTATTACGCACACAAAAAATGAATACTCCCCCTGCTAGCTGGGACCCACCATGGTGGGAGGCTGACTTGTGGGCCTACTAAGTTGACTGGGACGGGGGCCTTTGTCAACTTTAGTCAATATGAACGATTCTAGCTCCAGTGACCGTATGATGTCCATCCAACGGCCGTAGTGCTTCTTCAACCTCTGGTCTTCTTGCTCCAGCCGCCCAAAGCAGCGCCGGTCGTGCCGCATGCTCCTGCCTCCCGTGGCCAGCTGTGCTGCCGCGGAGGCCTCACCGCCCCCTACTATTCCCACCGCTGGCCAGGCCCTGCGGCGACGGCAGCCTCACACCGCAGCCGAACCAGTGAACCCTCGTACTCCTCTCCGCGTGGGCTTCCACTACCGCGTCTTCCCCGGCTCCGCGTCGTCCCCTTCCTAGGCCTCGCCGTCGTCCACCGCCGTGGTGCTCTCCGCGCGGCGTGGTCAACGTGGTCAAGGAACGACTTCCATCGGAAGAGTACTGTACGTGAAGAGGCTGACAGCTGGGTCCACGGCCACATCCCAGTTTTTTTGTGATTTGCCAAGTAAGTCGCTTTGTCAGGCCTATTGGGCTGCAAATCTTTCAAGATGAGGAGAGCTTTCATTTGGCTGACCGAGAAAATGGCCCATCAGTAATGAGAAATGGGCTGTACATTTTTAAAACACATCAAACCGGCAATTAGTTTCAAATATCTTTTTTTTTCATTTCAAGATTTTAAATTACATTAATTTTTATGCGTGGAGAATTTGTTGGATTTTATATTGATATACATTTATTTTTAAAATCAGTTTGAATGTGAGTCGAAATTTCGGGATTAAAAACAGTTCGGACCGCACCAAAATATGCAAAATTTCGTATAATTTTTTAACCGTGGCCACAATATGGGCTGTAATGCTAACAAAAAGAATATGGGCTCCAAAAAAAACCTTAATAATTAGCAAATGGGCTGTAAATTATTAGAAATAATGGCAGATGGGCTATATGCTGTTTTCCACAGATTTGAGGCTTTCCTAAAAAAAAGGTTGACGCACAAGCTGTGACTGTTGGATGGCCATCCAACGGCCGTCGTGCTTCTTCAATCTCTGCTCTTCCTACTCCAGCCGCTTAAACAAGCGCCGGCGGGACTACCTGCTCCCTCCTCCCCGCGGCTGGCTCTGCTGCCGCGCATGCCTCACCGCCCCACCGTACTCCCATCACTGTCCTAGCCATCCCTCTACTCACCCACACCTGCTATTATTCTCCGGCGACGGCAGACGAACCAGTAAACCCACATACAGTCGTACTCCCCTCCGCGTGGGAAACAACTTCCGAGTCTTCCCTGCCTCCGAGTCGTTCCCTTCCAAGGCCTCGCCGTCGTCCACCGCCCTGGTGCTCTCGGTGCGGCCTGGTCAACGTGGTCAACGACCGACATGCATCTGAAGTGGACTGTACGTGGAGAGGCCGACAGCTGGGTCCACGGCCGCACGCAAGGAAATGCCTCCTTATTACGCGCAAAATAATGATTCCTCCACCTGACATCAGGGACCCACCGAAAGGGCCTCTGTATTTCACAAAAAAACGTTACCGCCGCTGACAGCTTGGACCCACCAGCTATATCTTCGCACACAAGGAAGTGCCTCCTTATTACGCACAAAAAAATGAATACTCCCCCTGCTAGCTGGGACCCACCATGGTGGGAGGCTGACTTGTGGGCCTACTAAGTTGACTAGGACGGGGGACTTTGTCAACTTTAGTCAATATGAACGATTAGCTCCAGTGCCGTACGATGTCCATCCAACGGCCGTAGTGCTTCTTCAACCTCTGGTCTTCTTGCTCCAGCCGCCCAAACCAGCGCCGGTCGTGCCGCATGCTCCTGCCTCCCGTGGCCGGCTGTGCTACCGCGGAGGCCTCACCGCCCTCTCCTATTCCCACCGCTGGCCAGGCCCTGCAGCGACGGCAGCCTCACACCGCAGCTGAACCAGTGAACCCTCGTACTCCTCTCCGCGCGGGCTTCCACTGCCACGTCTTCCCCGGCTCCCCGGCATCCCCTTCCTAGGCCTCGCCGTCGTCCACCGCCCTGGTGCTCTCACCGCGGCGTGGTCAACGTGGTCAAGGAACGACTTCCATCGGACGTGGACTGTACGTGGAGAGGCTGACAGCTGGGTCCACGGCCGCAGCAAGGAAGTGCCTCCTTATTACGCGGAAAATAATGATTCCTCCACCTAACAACTGGGACCCACCGGACGGGCCACTGTATTTCGCGAAAAAACGTTTCCCCCTGACTGTTGGGACGCACCAGCTACATCTTCGCATGCAAGGAAGTGCGTCCGGGCAAAAAAATGATTTGCCCCCCTGACTGCTGGGACCCACCAGCTACATCTTCGCAGGCAAGGAAGTGCGTGACAGTCGGGACCCACCTAGTCGAAGCGTACGTAGAATTGTCATTCTTGTCGCCAACGTGTACGTACATACTGGTCGATGTAGAGGCGCGCACGTGTCGTAGTAGAGGCGTGCACGTAGCATGTACACATACGTACAGCGGCCAGTGTGCAAGAAAGAAAATACGGCCACGTACGTACATACGGGCAGGGTCTCAAACGCCTACTCGCGCATACGTATGGCCAGGGCTCGTGTACATGGCTGGGTCGGAACGGAGAAATAGCGTCGTCGTGTTCATGGAGAGCCAACCGGCTGGGTCGGAACGGAATGCGTCGTTGTGTTCATCGGGAGGGCTTGGATGGAACAGCCGATGGAAACGAGGCCTGGCGTACCGCAGAACGGAGGAAATGGCCTTGTGTTCGACCGGCCACGTTTGAAACGGGATCATGTTCATCGGGAGGGGTCTGGCATACCGCAAAACGGAGGAAACGGACCTCCTACGGTCGAAATGGGGGTCCTGTTGATCGGGAGGGGTGTGGTGTACCGCAAAACGGAGGAAACGGACTTGTGTTGGAGCGCTACGGTCGAAACGGGGGTCCTGTTCATCGGGAGGGGTGTGGCGTACCGCAAAACGGGACTCGGCGGGGCACTGTTCATCTCCACCGTCGACCCCCTCCCGCCTCCATGGGCTACTGTTCATCCACCGTCGACATCCTCCAGCCTCCACCTGCGACTGTTCATCCACGGGCTCCTGTTCATCCAGCCTCCACCACGCGCTACTCAACCGGCTACTGTTCAACCAGCCCTCTCCACGGGCTCCTGTTCAACCACCCCTCCACGGGCTACTGTTCATCCAGCCCTCCACCGTCTACTGTTCATTCTGCCCTCCACGGGGTGGTCCTGTTCATCCTGCCCTCCACGGGGTCCTGTTCATCCAGCCCCAACCGGCTCGATCGATCGGGGTCCTGTTCATCCAGCCCCAACCGGCTCGATCGATCGGGGTCCTGTTCATCCAGAGGCAACACCACGGGGTCCTGTTCATCCACCCCCACCGGGAACTGTTCATCCAACCCCCCCAGCAACGCTCACTGTTCATCCAGAGGCAGCATCGATCGGCTTCAGTTAGCAGCAGTAGCGAAGGAATCGCTCGATCTGGTTCAGTTAATAGCCATCGATCGATCGCTCGGGTTCAGTAACGCGTAGCCTGCAGTGCAATCACTCGGGTTCAGTTAGAGCCCAATGCCTCGCTCGGGTTCAGTTAGAGCCAACACCTCGCACACACACGCGTACATGTACGAGAGAAACGCGCATCGCTCGGCCCCCGACCTCCCACCGTAACCGGGAACTCCCTGAAATTTTCCTCGCCCTCGCTTGTACCACGGTTTTTTCCTTCATGGACGGCCCAAAGAATGTCATGCAGCTGCGTCTCCGGCCCGCCCAGGACGAAAAGCCCATTTTTTGTCATGATTTTTTGTCATAGAAGTAGGAGCTCACCACATCTATGATGATACCGGGTTTTGTCACAATTATCGTCATAGAAGTGTCATATGTATGACAGAAAAAAATTTCGTTCGGCCCAAAATGTCACGGATGTGTCTTTTTTTGTAGTGTATGTTACTTGCCCGAGATTCGATCATCGATGTCTGAATACCTAGTTCAATCTCGTTACCGGCAAGTCTCTTTACTCGTTCCGTAATGCATCATCCTGTAACTAAATCATTAGTCACATTGCTTGCAAGGCTTATAGTGATGTGCATTACCGAGAGGGCCCAAAGATACCTCTCCGACAATCGGAGTGACAAATCCTAATCTCGATCTATGCCAACTCAACAAACACCATTGGAGACACCTGTAGAGCATCTTTATAATCACCCAGTTACGTTGTGACGTTTGATAGCACACTAAGTGTTCCTCCAGCATTCGGGAGTTGGATAATCTCATAGTCATAGGAACATGTATAAGTTATGAAGAAAGCAATAGGAACAAACTAAACAATCATCATGCTAAGCTAGCGGATGGGTCAAGTCAATCACATCATTCTCTAATGATGTGATCCCGTTAATCAAATGAAAACTCATGTCCATGGCTAGGAAACTTAACCATCTTTGATTAACGAGCTAGTCAAGTAGAGGCATACTAGTGACACTCATTTTGTCTATGTATTCACACATGTACTAAGTTTCCGGTTAATACAATTCTCGCATGAATAATAAACATTTATCATGATAAAAGGAAATATAAATAACAACTTTATTATTGCCTCTAGGGCATATTTCCTTCACTAAGAAGCGCATTCATCCCGGGGTCAAACACGCAGGCCAAGGCTCTGACAAGCGCATTCGCCACGAAAGCGAACACTCCTGCCCCAGTAATGACATGCCCATGGAGGCGATGATGCTCGAGGAGAGCAATGCCTCATTGGAGAAGGCGGTCGTTCTCATAGTGAAACTTATGGATGACTAGGAGAAGGCGACCGCTCTCATTGTTAAACTTACCGATCACAAGGAGAAGCTCTACATCGAGCGAGGCTTTCTGAAGGAGGAGCTCACCGGCTGGGCAAAGCTCGACGAGGAGAGAAAGGCACCACTGGAGGAGGCAGCCGTAGTCATCATCGAACTGATGGATGAGAAGGACAAGCTTGGGATCGAGCGGGACCTGCTGATGGATGAATTCGTGGGTGCTCTCAATAAACATCGTGATGACATGAAAGAGGCCATGGACGCAATGAAGAAGTTAGCGGAGCAGAGGCAAGAGGAGATGAGGTTCGTGGAGGAGATGAAAAAGGACATGGAGGAACTACTCACCGAGATCCCTAGGGCAAACTATGTACATAGCAAAGACCCCCATTGTTGTCCACGTTTACTGAATTTGTCCTAGCGTTAATAGTTAACTAAAATTTTTAGTTAACTGAATTTGTATCAGTGTTCAAATTTGAATGAATCATTCCAATTAAATGGGTTTGTCCACGTGGTAAAATTTAATTGAATCATTCCAGCTAAATGAATTTGTCCTGTTGTCCATAGTTAACTGAAATTTTTAGTTAACTAAATTCGTCTCAGTGTTCAAAGTTATCTCAATCTTTCTAGTCATCTGAATTTGTGATGTTGTCCAAAGTTAATTGAATCATTCGAGCTAACTAGATTTTTCAAGTTGTTATAAGTTAACTTAATCTTTATAGTTAACTGAATTTACCCCGGTGTTCAAAGTTATCTGAATCTTTCGAGTTATCTCAATGTGTCCTGCTGTTAAAAGTTACCTAAATCATTCCAGTTTAACTGAATTTCTCCTGGTGTTAAAAGTTAACTGAATCTTTCCAGTTAACCGGAATTCTACTTGTGTTAAAAGTTAACTAAATCGTTCTAGTTTAACTGTATTTGTAATGATGTTCAAAGTTAACTAAATTTGTCATTGTGTTCAATTTAACTGAATAGCAATGAAACAAAAGCATGATTGATAACTTGTTCACTGCATATCATAGCATCTCAGACTCATACCAAAGCAACAAAAGCAACGTTGATAAGTTGCTAACTTATATGCTGAAATGTATACCTAATCAACATACCTAACTAAGCTTCACTTGTTCTGCAACTTCTTCAGTTCTTCAGAAGCTCCGAACGCAAGAAGAAAACAATGCCAAACCAGTCACGCCAATTAACAGTACCTGCTCCGGACGAACGCCTAAATTAACAGTCATACCAAACCAGCGAAGTCCCTCTGCTTCTCCAGGCGCATGATGGTGGCGATGGAGGGGGCCACCGCCCGCGAAGCCCGCTCCTAGTTGATGGGAGCCAGCTCATCAAAGACAGCGTCCATTGGCACGAATGGATTCCGGTGAAGAAGCCCGGAGAGGATTCCATCGGCAACGGCGACGGCACCCTGAACTCCCTCCTTGTCGAGCGCCTCTCCCACCACCACACGGAGACGGTTCAGCTCCTCGGAGAGATAGGTGAAGAAGGAGACCAGGTCCGTAAGCCGCAGCTCGTAGAAGTCCATGGGGTGATCAAACACGTTTAGCACGATGGCCGGCATGGTGGCGCTGGCACGACGGTAAGCATGGCGAAGCTACAACACATGTGTGGTAACATGATCCAGCAAGCGGTCAAGGCAACCCTAGACCTCCTTGAAGGAAATATGCCTAGACGCAATAATAAAATTGTTATTTTATATTTCCTTATTCATGATAAAGGTTTATTATTCATTCTAGAATTTTATTGATGGAAACCTTAATACATGTGTGAGTACATAAACAAACAATGTGTCCCTAGTGAGCCTCTACTAGACTAGCTCGTTGATCAAAGATGGTTAACGTTTCCTAACCATTGACATGAGTTATCATTTGATAAAGGGATCACATAATTAGGAGAATGATGTGATGGACAAAACCCATCCGTTAGCTTAGCATAATGATCATTCAGTTTTATTGCTATTGCTTTCTTCATGTCAAATACATATTCCTTCGACTATGAGATTATGCAACTCCCGGATACTAGAGGAATGCCTTGTGTGCTATCAAACGTCACAATGTAACTGGGTGATTATATGCTCTACAGGTATCTCCCAAGGTGTTTGTTGAGTTGGCATAGATCGAATTAGGATTTGTCACTCCGAGTATCGGAGAGGTATCTCCGGGCCCTCCCGGTAATACACATCGTAAGCTTGCAAGCAAACGACTAAGGAGTTAGTCACAAGATGATGTATTATGAAACAAGTAAAGAGACTTGCTGGTAACGAGATTGAACTATGTATGAAGATACCGACGATCGAATCTCGAGCAAGTAACATACCGATGGATAAAGGGAGTTACGTATGTTCTCATAACAGTTCGACCGATAAAGATGTTCGTAGAATATGTAGGAGCCAATATGGGCATCCAAGTTCCGCTATTGGTTATTGACGGGAGAGGTGTCTTGGTCATGTCTACATAGTTCTCGAACCCGTAGGGTCCGCACGCTTAACGTTCGTTGACGATATAATATTATATGAGTTATGTGATTTGGTGACTGAATGTTGTTCGGAGTCCCGGATGAGATCACGGACATGACGAGGAGTCTTGAAATGGTCGAGAGGTAAAGATTGATATATATAGGATGATGGTATTCGGACACCGGAAGTGTTTCGGATGTACTGGGTACTTATCGGGTCACCGGAAAGGAGTATCGGGCACCCCCGGCAAAGATATGGGCCTTATGGGCCAAGAGAGGGAACACACCAGCCCACAAGGGACTGGTGCACCCCTATAGTGGCTGGCCCTATGAGGAGGAGAAGGAAAGAGGGGAGGGAAAGGAAAGTGTGGAGTATATGACTCCCCCTTCCTTCCCTCTCCCCCCTCTTTCCTTTCCCCTTCTTCTTACAAGGAAAGGTGGGCGCAGGGCAAGGCAGTAGCCCTAGGGCTGCCGCCAGGTCTCTTGGCGCACCCTAGGGGCTGCCTCCTCCCCTCCCACATATATACATGTGTAGGGGGTGCCACACAAGGACACAACATTGTCTTAGCCGTGTGCGGTGCCCCATCCATCGTTTACTCCCTCGGTCATATTTTCGTAGTGCTTAGGCGAAGCCCTGCGGAGATCACATCACCATCACTATCACCATGCCATCTTGCTTTTCTTGCTGTCTTGCTGGATCAAGAAGGCGGAGGACATCACCGAGCTGATCGTGTGCAGAACACGGAGGTGCCATAGGTTCGGTACTAGATCGGTTGGAGCCCATAGAAAGTTCGACTACATCAACCGCGTTGTGAAACGCTTCCGCTTACGGTCTACGAGGGTACGTAGACACACTCTCCCCCTTGTTGCCATGCATCTCCATGGATAGATCATTGTGTGTGCATAGAATTTTTTTTGTTTTCCATGCAACGATTCCCAACAGTGGCATCATGAGCCAGGTCTATGCGTAGATGATATGCACGAGTAGAAGACAAAGAGTTGTGGTCGGTGATAGTCATACTTGTTTGGGATCGTAGCATAAATTTAAAATTTTCTACGTATCACCAAGATCAATCTATGGAGTCATCTAGCAACGAGAGAGAGGGGAGTGCATCTACATACCCTTGTAGATCGCGCGCGGAAGCGTTCAAGAGAACGGGGTTGATGGAGTCGTACTCGTCGTGATCCAAATCACCGATGATCCTAGCGCCGAACGGACGGCACCTCCGCGTTCAACACACGTACGGAGCGGGGACGTCTCCTCCTTCTTGATCCAGCCAGGGGGAGGAGAAGTTGATGGAGATCCAGCAGCACGACGGCGTGGTGGTGGAAGTAGCGGGATCCCGGCAGGGCTTCGCCAAGCGCAAGCGGGGAGGAAGAGGTGTCACGGGAGGGAGGGAGGTGCCAGGGCTTGGGTGCTGCTCCCATGCGCCTCCCCACTATATATAGGGGTGGAGGGGGCTGGTTCTTGCCCTCCAAGTCCATTGGGGCGTTGGCAAAGGTGGGGGAAAGAAATCCCATCATTTCCCTTCCCCACCGATTGTTATCCCCCTTTTTTAGGGATCGTGATCTTATCCCTTCGGGATATGATCTTATTCCTTCTAAGGTGGGATCTTGGTGCGCCTTGACCAGGGGTGTGGGGCCTTGCCCCCACTACCCACGTTCATGTGGGCCCCCCCATGCAGGTGGGCCCCACTTCGGAACCTTCTAGAACCTTCCCGGTACAATACCGAGAAATCCCGAACATTTTCCGGTGGCCAAAATAGGACTTCCCATATATAAATCTTTACCTCCGGACCATTCCGGAACTCCTCGGGACGTCCGGGATCTCATTCGGGACTCCGAACAACTTTCGGTTAACCGCATACTAATATCTCTACAACTCTAGCGTCACCGAACCTTAAGTGTGTAGACCCTACGGGTTCGGGAGACATGCAGACATGACCGAGACGACTCTCCGGTCAATAACCAACAGCGGGATCTGGATACCCATGTTGGCTCCCACATGTTCCACGATGATCTCATCGGATGAACCACGATGTCGAGGATTCAATCAATCCCGTATACAATTCCCTTTGTCAATCGGTACGTTACTTGCGCGAGATTCGATCGTCGGTATCCCAATACCTTGTTCAATCTCGTTACCGGCAAGTCACTTTACTCGTACCGTAATGCATGATCCCGTCACCAAACACTTGGTCACATTGCGCTCATTATGATGATGCATTACCGAGTGGGCCCAGAGATACCTCTTCGTCATACGGAGTGACAAATCCCAGTCTCGATTCGTGCCAACCCAACAGACACTTTTGGAGATACCCGTAGTGCACCTTTATAGCCACCCAGTTACGTTGTGACGTTTGGCACACCCAAAGCACTCCTATGGTATCCGAGAGTTGCAAAATCTCATGGTCTAAGGAAATGATACTTGACATTTGGAAAAGCTCTAGCAAATGAACTACACGATCTTGTGCTATGCTTAGGATTGGGTCTTGTCCATCACATCATTCTCCTAATGATGTGATCCCGTTATCAATGACATCCAATGTCCATAGTCAGGAAACCATGACTATCTGTTGATCAACGAGCTAGTCAACTAGAGGCTCACTAGGGACATGTTGTGGTCTATGTATTCACACATGTATTACGATTTCCGGATAACACAATTATAGCATGAACAATAGACAATTATCATGAACAAGGAAATATAATAATAACCATTTTATTATTGCCTCTAGGGCATATTTCCAACAGTCTCCCACTTGCACTAGAGTCAATAATCTAGTTACATTGTGATGAATCGAACACCCATAGAGTTATGGTGTTGATCATGTTTTGCTCTAGGGAGAGGTTTAGTCAACGGATCTGCTACATTCAGGTCCGTATGTACTTTACAAATATCTATGTCTCCATTTTGAACATTTTCACGAATGGAGTTGAAGCGACGCTTGATATGCCTGGTCTTCCTGTGAAACCTGGGCTCCTTGGCAAGGGCAATAGCTCCAGTGTTGTCACAGAAGAGAGTCATCGGGCCCGACGCATTGGGAATAACTCCTAGGTCGGTAATGAACTCCTTCACCCAGATTGCTTCTTGTGCTGCCTCTGAGGCCGCCATGTATTCCGCTTCACATGTAGATCCCGCCACAACGCTTTGCTTGCAACTGCACCAGCTTACTGCCCCACCATTCAAAATATACACGTATCCGGTTTGTGACTTAGAGTCATCCAGATCTGTGTCGAAACTAGCATCGACGTAACCCTTTACGACGAGCTCTTCGTCACCTCCATAAACGAGAAACATATCCTTAGTCCTCTTCAGGTACTTCAGGATATTCTTGACCACTGTCTAGTGTTCCATGCCGGGATTACTTTGGTACCTTCCTACCAAACTTACGGCAAGGTTTACATCAGGTCTGGTACATAGCATGGCATACATAATAGACCCTATGGCAGAGGCATAGGGGACGACACTCATCTTTTCTCTATCTTCTGCCGTGGTCGGGCATTGAGCCGTGCTCAATTGCACACCTTGCAATACAGGCAAGAACCCCTTCTTAGACTGATCCATATTGAACTTCTTCAATATCTTGTCAAGGTACGTACTTTGTGAAAGACCAATGAGGCGTCTTGATCTATCTCTATAGATCTTGATGCCTAATATATAAGCAGCTTCTCCAAGGTCCTTCATTGAAAAACACTTGTTCAAGTAGGCCTTTATGCTTCCCAAGAATTCTATATCATTTCCCATCAACAGTATGTCATCCACATATAATATGAGAAATGCTACAGAGCTCCCACTCACTTTCTTGTAAACACAGGCTTTTCCATAAATCTGTGTAAACCCAAACGCTTTGATCATCTCATCAAATCGAATGTTGCAACTCCGAGATGCTTGCACCAGCCCATAGATGGAGCGCTGGAGCTTGCATACCTTGTTAGCATTCTTAGGTTCGACAAAACCTTCCGGCTGCATCATATACAATTCTTCCTTAAGAAAGCCGTTAAGGAATGTCGTTTTGACGTCCATTTGCCATATCTCATAATCATAGTATGCGGCAATTGCTAACATGATTCGGACGGACTTCAGCTTCGCTACGGGTGAGAAAGTCTCATCGTAGTCAACCCCTTGAACTTGTCGATAACCCTTAGCGACAAGTCGAGCTTTATAGATGGTAACATTACCATCCGCGTCTGTCTTCTTCTTAAAGATCCATTTGTTTTCTATCGCTCGCCGATCATCGGGCAAGTCTGTCAAAGTCCACACTTTGTTTTCATACATGGATCCTATCTCGGATTGCATGGCTTCAAGACATTTGTCGGAATCTGGGCCTGCCATTGCTTCTTCATAGTTCGAAGGTTCACCGTTGTCTAACAACATGATTTCCAAGACAGGGTTGCCGTACCACTCTGGCGTGGAACGTGTCCTTGTGGACCTACGAAGTTCAGTAGGAGCTTGATCCGAAGTACCTTGATCATCATTATCATTAACTTCCTCTCTAGTCGGTGCAGGCACCACAGGAACATCTTCCTGAGCTGCACTACTTTCCGGTTCAAGAGGTAGTACTTCATCAAGTTCCACTTTCCTCCCACTTACTTCTTTCGAGAGAAACTCTTTCTCCAGAAAGGACCCGTTCTTGGCAACAAAGATCTTGCCTTCGGATCTGAGGTAGAAGGTATACCCAATGGTTTCCTTAGGGTATCCTATGAAGACGCATTTTTCCGACTTGGGTTCGAGCTTTTCAGGTTGAAGTTTCTTGACATAAGCATCGCATCCCCAAACTTTTAGAAACGACAGTTTAGGTTTCTTCCCAAACCATAATTCATACGGTGTCGTCTCAATGGATTTCGACGGAGCCCTATTTAAAGTGAATGCGGCAGTCTCTAAAGCATAGCCCCAAAATGAGAGCGGTAGATCGGTAAGAGACATCATAGATCGCACCATATCCAATAGAGTGCAATTACGATGTTCGGACACACCATTTCGCTGAGGTGTTCCAGGCGGCGTGAGTTGTGAAACTATTCCACATTTCCTTAAGTGTGTGCCAAATTCGTGACTCCAATATTCCCCTCCACGATCTGATCGTAAGAACTTTATTTTTCTGTCACATTGATTCTCAACCTCACTCTGAAATTCCTTGAACTTTTCAAAGGTCTCAGACTTGTGTTTCATTAGGTAGACATGACCATATCTACTCAAGTCATCAGTGAGAGTGAGAACATAACGATAGCCACTGCGAGCCTCAACACTCATTGGACCGCACACAGTGTATATGATTTCCAATAAGTTGGTTGCTCGCTCCATTGTTCCGGAGAACGGAGTCTTGGTCATCTTACCCATGAGGCATGGTTCGCACGTGTCAAATGATTCGTAATCAAGAGACTCCAAAAGTCCATCTGCATGGAGCTTCTTGATGCGTTTGACACCAATGTGACCAAGACGGCAGTGCCAAAAGTATGTGGGACTATCATTATCAACCTTACATCTTTTGGTATTCACACTATGAATATGTGTAACACTACGTTCGAGATTCATTGAGAATAAACCATTAACCAGCGGGGCATGACCATAAAACATATCTCTCATATAAATAGAACAACCATTATTCTCGGATTTAAATGAGTAGCCATCTCGAATTAAACGAGATCCTGATACAATGTTCATGCTCAAAGCTGGCACTAAATAACAATTATTGAGGTTTAAAACTAATCCCGTAGGTAAATGTAGAGGTAGCGTGCCGACGGCGATCACATCGACCTTGGAACCATTCCCGACGCGCATCGTCACCTCGTCCTTTGCCAGTCTCCGTTTATTCCGCAGCTCCTGCTTTGAGTTACAAATATGAGCAACCGCACCAGTATCAAATATCCAGGAGCTACTACGAGTGCTGGTAAGGTACACAACAATAACATGTATACCACATATACCTTTGGTGTTGCCGGCCTTCTTGTCCGCCAAGTACTTGGGGCAGTTCCGCTTCCAGTGACCACTTCCCTTGCAATAAAAGCACTGAGTCTCAGGCTTGGGTCCATTCTTTGGCTTCTTCCCGACAACTGGCTTACCGGGCGCGGCAACTCCCTTGCCGTCCTTCTTGAAGTTCTTCTTACCCTTGCCTTTCTTGAACTTAGTGGTTTTATTCACCATCAACACTTGATGTTCCTTTTTGATCTCCACCTCCGCTGATTTCAGCATTGAATATACCTCAGGAATGGACTTTCCATCCCCTGCATATTGAAGTTCATCACAAAGCTCTTGTAGCTCGGTGGAAGCGACTGAAGGATTCTGTCAATGACCGTGTCATATGGGAGATTAACTCCCAGCTGAGTCAAGCGGTTGTGTAACCCAGACATTTTGAGTATGTGCTCACTGACAGAACTATTTTCCTCCATCTTACAACTGAAGAACTTGTCGGAGACTTCATATCTCTCAACCCGGGCATGAGTTTGGAAAACCATTTTCAGCTCTTCGAACATCTCATATGCTCCGTGTTGCTCAAAACGCTTTTGGAGCCCCGGTTCTAAGCTGTAAAGCATGCCGCACTGAATGAGGGAGTAATCATCAGCACGCTGCTGCCAAGCGTTCATAACGTCTTGGTTCTCTGGGATGGGTGCGTCACCTAGTGGTGCTTCTAGGACATAATCTTTCTTGGCAGCAATGAGGATGATCCTCAGGTTCCGGACCCAGTCCGTATAGTTCTTGCCATCATCTTTTAGTTTGGTTTTCTCTAGGAACGCGTTGAAGTTGAGTGCAACATTAGCATGGGCCATTTGATCTTCAAGACATATTGTAAATATTTTAGACTAAGTTCATGATAATTAAGTTCATCTAATCAAATTATTCAATGAACTCCCACTCAGATAGACATCCCTCTAATCATCTAAGTGAAACATGATCCGAGTCAACTAGGCCGTGTCCGATCATCACGTGAGACGGACTAGTCAACATCGGTGAACATCTTCATGTTGATCGTATCTTCTATACGACTCATGTTCGACCTTTCGGTCTCTTGTGTTCCAAGGCCATGTCTGTACATGCTAGGCTCGTCAAGTCAACCTAAGTGTTTTGCATGTGTAAATATGTTTTACACCCGTTGTATGTGAACGTTAGAATCTATCACACCCGATCATCACGTGGTGCTTCGAAACAACGGACTTTCGCAACGGCGCACAGTTAGGGGGAACACTTTCTTGAAATTATTATAAGGGATCATGTTACTTACTACCGTCGTACTAAGCAAAGAAGAAGAAAAATATGATAAACATCACATGCAATCAAATAGTGACATGATATGGCCAGTATCATATTGCTCCTTTGATCTCCATCTTCGGGGCGCCACCGGCATGACACCATGATCTCCATCATCATGATCTCCATCATCGTGTCTTCATGAAGTTGTCACGCCAACGATTACTTCTACTTCTATGGCTAACGTGTTTAGCAATAAAGTAAAGTAATTTACATGGCGTTATTCAATGACACGCAGGTCATACAAAAAATAAAGACAACTCCTATGGCTCCTGCCGGTTGTCATACTCATCGACATGCAAGTCGTGATTCCTATTACAAGAACATGATCAATCTCATACATCACATATATTTCATTCATCACATCCTTTTGGCCATATCACATCACAAGGCATATGCTGCAAAAACAAGTTAGACGTCCTCTAATTGTTGTTGCATGTTTTTACGTGGCTTCTATAGGTTTCTAGCAAGAACGTTTCTTACCTACGTAAAACCACAACGTGATATGCCAATTTCTATTTACCCTTCATAAGGACCCTTTTCATCGAATCCGATCCGACTAAAGTGGGAGAGACAGACACCCGCTAGCCACCTTATGCAACTAGTGCATGTCAGTCGGTGGAACCTGTCTCACGTAAGCGTACATGTAAGGTCGGTCCGGGCCGCTTCATCCCACGATGCCGCCGAAACAAGATAAGACTAGTAGTGGCAAGAAAATTGACAACATCTACGCCCACAACAAGTTTGTGTTCTACTCGTGCATAGAAACTACGCATAAACCTGGCTCATGATGCCACTGTTGTGGATCGTAGCAGAAATTTAAAATTTTCTATGTATCACCAAGATCAACCCATGGAGTCATCTAGCAACGAGATAGAGGGGAGTGCATCTACATACCCTTGTAGATCGCGCGCAGAAGCGTTCAAGAGAACGGGGTTGATGGAGTCGTACTCGTCATGATCCAAATCACCGATGATCCTAGCGCCGAACGGACGGCACCTCCGCGTTCAACACACGTACGGAGCGGGGACGTCTCCTCCTTCTTGATCCAGCAAGGGGGGAGGATAAGTTGATGGAGATCCAGCAGCACGACGGCGTGGTGGTGGAAGTAGCGGGATCCCGGCAGGGCTTCGCCAAGCGCAAGCGGGGAGGAAGAGGTGTCACGGGAGGGAGGGAGGCGCCAGGGCTTGGGTGCAGCTCCCATGCGCCTCCCCACTATATATAGGGGTGGAGGGGGCTGGTTTCTTGCCCTCCAAGTCCATTGGGGCGTTGGCAAAGGTGGGGGAAACAAATCCCATCATTTCCCTTCCCCACCGATTGTTATCCCCCTTTTTTAGGGATCTTGATCTTATCCCTTCGAGATATGATCTTATTCCTTCTAAAGTGGGATCTTGGTGCGCCTTGACCAGGGGTGTGGGGCCTTGCCCCCCTACCCACGTTCATGTGGGTCCCCCCATGCAGGTGGGCCCCACTTCGGAACCTTCTAGAACCTTCCCGGTACAATACCGAAAAATCCCGAACATTTTCCGGTGGCCAAAATAGGACTTCCCATATATAAATCTTTACCTCCGGACGATTCCGGAACTCCTCGTGACGTCCGGGATCTCATCCGGGACTCCGAACAACTTTCGGTTAACCGCATACTAATATCACTACAACTCTAGCGTCACCGAACCTTAAGTGTGTAGACCCTACGGGTTCGTGAGACATGCAGACATGACCGAGACGACTCTCCGGTCAATAACCAACAGCGGGATCTGGATACCCATGTTGGCTCCCACATGTTCCACGATGATCTCATCGGATGAACCATGATGTCGAGGATTCAATCAATCCCGTATACAATTCCCTTTGTCAATCGGTGCGTTACTTGCCCGAGATTCGATCGTCGGTATCCCAATACCTTGTTCAATCTCGTTACCGGCAAGTCACTTTACTCGTACCGTAATGCATGATCCCGTGACCAAACACTTGGTCACATTGAGCTCATTATGATGATGCATTACCGAGTGGGCCCAGAGATACCTCTCCGTCATACGGAGTGACAAATCCCAGTCTCGATTCGTGCCAACCCAACAGACACTTTCGGAGATTCCCGTAGTGCACCTTTATAGCCACCCAGTTACGTTGTGACGTTTGGCACACCCAAAGCACTCCTATGGTATCCGGGAGTTGCACAATCTCATGGTCTAAACAAATGATACTTGACATTTGGAAAAGCTCTAGCAAACGAACTACACGATCTTGTGCTATGCTTAGGATTGGGTCTTCTCCATCACATCATTCTCCTAATGATGTGATCCCGTTATCAATGACATCCAATGTCCATAGTCAGGAAACCATGACTATCTGTTGATCAACGAGCTAGTCAACTAGAGGCTCACTAGGGACATGTTGTGGTCTATGTATTCACACATGTATTACGATTTCCGGATAACACAATTATATCATGAACAATAGACAATTATCATGAACAAGGAAATATAATAATAACCATTTTATTATTGCCTCTAGGGCATATTTCCAACAATACTGCTTACCACCAATGTCTTATTTTGATTCGGTGGTATTGTGGGGTGAAGCGGCCCGGACCAACCTTACATGTCCACACACATGAGACCGGTTCCATCGACAGACATGCAACTAGTTTTGCATAAAGGTGGCTGGCAGGTGTCTGTTTCTCCTACTTTAGTTGAATTGAATTTGACTACGACCGGTCCTTGAAGAAAGTTAAAACAACAAACTTCACGAAACACGGTTGTGGTTTTATGCGTAGGTAAGAACGGTTCTTGCTAGAAGCCTGAGCCACATAAAAACTTGCAACAACAAAGTAGAGGACGTCTAACTTGTTTTTGCAGGGCATGTTGTGATGTGATATGGTCAAGACATGATGTGATAAACGTTATTGTATGAAATGACCATGTTTTGTAAGATATCTGACAACCGACAGGAGCCTTATGGTTGTCTCTTTATTGTATGAAATGCAAACGCCATGTAATTGCTTTACTTTACCACTATGCGTTAGTGATAGTTGTAGAAGCAACAGTTGGCGAGACGACCACGACGCAACAATGGAGATCAAGGGTTGGAGCCGGTGACAATGGAGATCATGACGATGCTTTGGAGATGGAGATCAAAAGCACACAATGTTGATGGCCATATCATGTCACATATTTTGATTGCATGTGATGTTTATCTTTTATGCATCTTATTTTGGTTAGTACGGCGGATGATCCCTTCACTAAATTTCAAGGTAAAAGTGTTCTCCTTGAGTATGCACCGTTGCTACAGTTTGTCGTGTTGAGACACCATGTGATGATCGGGTGTGGTAGACTCTACGTTCACATACAATGGGTGCAAGACAGTTTTGCACATGCATAATACTTGGGTTAAACTTGACGAGCCTAGCATGTACAGACATGGCCTCGGAACACTGGAGACCGAAAGGTCGAACGTGCATCATATACTAGATATGATCAACATAGAGATGTTCACCAATGATGACTACCCCATCTCACGTGATGATCGGGCATGGGTTAGTTGATTTGGATCACGTATCACTTAGATGACTTGAGGGATGTCTATTTAAGTGGGAGTTCATTAGTAATTTGATTAATTGAACTTAATTTATCATGAACTTAGTCTTGATAGTTTTGCAAGTCTATGTTGTAGATCAATAGCTCATGTTTTAGCTCCCTTATTTTTTGATATGCTCCTAGAGAAAACTAAGTTGAAAGATGATAGTAGCAATGATGCAGACTGGGTCCGTGATTTGAGGATTATCCTCATTGCTGCATAGAAGAATTACGTCCTTGATGCACCGCTACATGACAGACCTTTGCAGGAGCAGATGCGGATGTTATGAACGTTTGGCAAGCTCGATATGATGACTACTTAATAGTTTAGTGCGCTATTCTTTATGGCTTAGAACCGGGACTTCGAAAATGTTTTGAACGCCACGGAGCATATGAGATGTTCCAAGAACTAAAAATTGGTATTTCAGACTCATGCCCGTGTCGAGAGGTATGAGCCTCTGACAAGTACTTTGCCTACAAGATAGAGGAGAATAGCTCAGCGAGTGAGCATGTGCTACTACAATCGCTTGAATCAAGTGGGAGTTAATCTTCCAGATAAGATAGTGATTGACAGAGTTCGCTAGTCACTATCACCAAGCTACTAGAACTTCGTGATGAACTATAATATGCAAGGGATGACAAAAACGATTCCTGAGCTCTTCCCGATGCTGAAGTCGGCAAAGGTAGAAAACAAAAAAAACATAAAGTGTTGATGGTTGACAAGACCACTAGTTTCAAGTAAAAGGGCAAGGGAAAGAAAGGGAACTTCAAGAATAATGGCAAACAAGTTGCCACTCCCATGAAGAAGCCGAAAGCTAGAACCAAGCCTGAAACTGAGTGCTTCTACTACAAAGGAAATGGTCACTGGAAGCGGAACTGCCCCAAATACTTGGCTGATAAGAAGGATGGCAAAGTGAACAAATGTATATATGATATACATGTTATTGATGTGTAATTTACTAGTGTTCATAGCAACCCCTGGGTATTTGATATAGGTTCAGTTGCTGAGATTAGTAACTCGAAACAGGAGTTGTAGAATGAATAGAGACTAGTTAAGAGCGAAGTGACGATGTGTGTTGGAGGTGATTCCAAGGTTGATACGATCACCATTGCACGCTCCCTCTACATTCGGGATTAGTGTTGAACCTAAAATAAATGTTATTTGGTGTTTGCGTTAAGAATGAATATGATTAGATCATGTTTATTGCAATATGGTTATTCATGTAAGTCGGAGAATAATTGTTGTTCTGTTTACATGAATAAAACCTTATGTGGTCATACACCCAAGGTGAATGGTTTATTGAATCTTGATCGTAGTGATACACATATTCATAATATTGATGCCAAAATATTCAAAGTTGATAATGATACTGCAACATACTTGTGGCACTACCGTTTAGGTCTTATTGGTGTAAAGCGCATGAAGAAACTCCATGCAGATGGACTTTTGGAATCACTTGATTATGAAACATTTGATACTTGCGAACCATGCCTCATGGGAAGCATGACTAAAACTCCGTTCCCCGGAACAATGGAGCGCGCCAATGAATTATTGGAAATAATACATACCGATGTATGCAGTCCGATGAGTGTTAAGGCACGTGGCGGGTATCGTTATGTTTTGACCTTCACAAATGATTTGAGTAGGTATGGGTATATCCACTTGATGAAACGCAAGTCTGAAACATTTGAAAAAGTTCAAAGAATTTCAGAGTGAAGTGGAGAATCATCGTAACAAGAAAATAAAATTTCTACGATGTGATAGCGGAAGTGAATATTTGAGTTACGAGTTTGGCCTTCATTTAAAACAATGTGGAATTGTTTCACAACTCACGCCACTTGGAACACCACAACGTAATGGTGTGCCCGAACATCGTAACCGTACTTTATTAGATATGGTGTGATCTATGATGTCTCTTACCGATTTACCACTATTGTTTTTGGGTTATGCATTAGAGACAGCCGCATTCACGTTAAATAGGGCACCATGTAAATCCATTGAGAAGACACTGTATGAACTGTGGTTTGGCAAGAAACCTAAGCTAACATTTCTTAAAGTTTGGGGTTGCACTTATGTCAAAAGGCTTCAGCCTGATAAGCTCAAACCCAAATCGAAGATGTGCGTCTTCATAGGATACCCTTAGGAAACAATTCGGTACACCTTCTACCACAGATCCGAAGGCAAGATCTTTGTTTCTAAGAATGGATCCTTTCTAGAGAAGGAGTTTCTCTCGAAAGAAGTGGGTGGGAGGAAAATAGAACTTGATGAGGTAATTGTACCTTCTCTCGAATTGGAAAGTAGCACATCAGAGAAAATTGTTCCCGTGATGCCTACACCAACTAGAGAGGAAGCTAATGATGATGAGCATAAAACTTCAGATCAAGTTACTACTGAATTTCGTAGGTCAACCAGAACACGTTCCATACCAGAGTGGCACGGTAATCCTGTCCTGGAAGTCATGTTACTAGACCAAGGCAAACCAACGAACAGTAAGAAGATATGATGAGCCCAGATTCCGGCAGATGGCTTGAGGCCGTGAAATCTGAGATAGGATCCATGTATGAGAACAAAGTGGGGACTTTGGTGGACTTATCCGATGATCGGCAAGCCATTGAGAATAAATGGATCTTCAAGAAGAAGACAGACGATGATGGTAATGTCACCATCTACAAAGCTCGACTTGTCGCGAAAGGTTTTCGACAAGTTCAAGGGGTTGACTATGATGAGACTTTCTCACCCTTAGCGATTCTTATGTCTGTCCGAATCATGTTAGCAATTGCCACATTTTATGATTATGAAATCTGGAAAATGGATGTCAAAACTGCATTCCTTAATGGATATCTTAAAGAAGAGTTGTATACGATGCAATCAGAAGATTTTGTCAATCCTAAAGGTGCTAACAAAGAATGCAAGCTCCAGCGATCCATCTATGGACTGATGCAAGCATCTCGTAGTTGGAATATACGCTTTGATGAGGTGATCAAAGCATATGGTTTTATACAGACTTATGGTGAAGCCTGTATTCACAAGAAAGTGAGTGGGAGCTCTGTGGCATTTCTGATATTATATAAAGATGACATATTATTTATTAGAAATGATATAGACTATCTAGAAAGCATAAAAGGATCCTTGAATAAGAGTTTTTCAATGAAAGACCTTGGTGAAGATGCTTATATATTGGGCATCAAGATCTATAGAGATAGATTAGGACGCTTAATAGGAGTTTCACAAAGCACATACCTTGACAAAGTTTTGAAGAAGTTCAAAATGGATCGGTCAAAGAAAGGGTTCTTGCCTGTGTTACAAGGTGTTAAGTTGAGTAAGACTCAAAACCCGACCACGGCAAAAGATAGAGAGAGAATGAAAGTCATTCCCTATGCCTCAGCCATAGGTTCTATAAAGTATGACATCCTGTACCAGACCTATTGTGTACCTTGCCATGAGTTTCGCAAGGGGGTACAATAGTGATCCACGAGTAGATCACTGCACATCGGTCAAAATTATCCTTAGGTACCTCAAGAGGACTAAGGAAATGTTTCTCGGTTATGGAGGTGACAATGAGTTCGTCATAAAGGGTTACGTCGATGCAAGCTTTGACACTGATCCGGATGACTCTGAGTCTCAATATGGATACATATTGAAAGTGGGAGCAATTAGCTAGAGTAGCTCCGTGCAGAGCATTTTAGACATAGATATTTGCAAAATACATACATATCTGAATATGGCAGATCCGTTGACCAAACCTCTCACACAAGCAAAACATGATCACACCTTAGTACTCTTTGGGTGTTAATGACATGGCGATGTGAACTAGATTATTGACTCTAGTAAACCCTTTGGGTGTTGGTCACTGATACGTCTCCGTCGTATCTATAATTTTTTATTGTTTCATGCAAATATTATACAACTTTTACACACTTTTGGCAACTTTTTATATGATTTATTGGACTAACCTATTGATCCAGTGCCCAGTGCCAATTCTTGTTTTTTTTCATTTTTTTGTATCGCAGAATATCAATATCAAACAAAGTCCAAATGCAATAAAATTTTACGGAGAATAATTTTTGAATATATGTGATTTTTGGGAGTTGGAATAACTGCAAACGGAGGCCCACAGAGCCCACAAGACACCAGGGCACGCCAGAGGCCCCTGGCACATGGTGGTGGGTTGTGCCCTCCTCGAATGTCGGTTGGAGCTCTACTTCGGGGGCAAGGAAGCTTATATCTAGAAAAAATCGTGTTAAAATCTCAGCGCAATCGGAGTTACGGATCTCCCGGAATATAAGAAACGGTTTTCGGCCAAATCTGGAAGAGGCGAAACATAAGGGAACACAGAGGGAGATCCAATCTCGGAGGGGCTCCCGCCCCTCCACCGCCATGGAGTTCATGGACCAGAGGGGGAACTCTCCTCCCATCTAGGGGGAGGCCAATGAACAAGAAGAAGGAGGGGGGCTCTCCCCCCTCGCTTCCGGTGGCGCCGGAGTGCCGCCGGGGCAACGATCGGGACGGCGATCAATCTCTACTTAAACATGGTGCTCAACTCCATATATTATTTCCCAATGATCTATGGTTATCGTATGATGTTTGAGTAGATCCGTTTTGTCTTGTGGGTTAATCGTGATCTTGGTTGGTATGATTGTATATTTTATTTATGGTGTTGTCCTACGGTGCCCTCCGTTCTCGCGCAAACATGAGGGGCCCCCGTTGTAGGGTGTTGCAATATGTTCATGGTTCGCTTATGGGGGGTTGCGAGAGTGACAGAAGCTTAAACCCGAGTAAGTGGGGTATGACGTTTGGGAATATAGAGGACTTGATACTTAATGCTATGGTTGGGTTTCACGACCTTAATGATCTTTAGTAGTTGTGGATGCTTGCTAGGGGTCCAATCATAAGTTCATATGATCCAAGTAGAGAAAGTATGTTAGCTCATGCCTCTCCCTCATATAAAATTACAAGAATGATTACCTGTACTTGTTATCAATTGCCTAGTGACAAATAACTTTCTTGTTGACACAAACCCTTTTTATAAACACCTAACTTTTATTATCTTGCAAAGTACTTCTAGTTTTATCCATGCAAAGTAGTTCTAGCATCACACCTACAAAATAGTTTCATACTTGATTTCGGTAAAGCAAACGTAAAGTGTGCGTAGAGTTGTATTGGTGGTCGATAGAACTAGAGGGAATATTTGTTCTGCCTTTAGCTCCTCGTTGGGTTTGACACTCTTATTTATCGAAGAAGGCTACAAATGATCCCCTATACTTGTGGGTTATCAAGACCTTTTTCTGGCGCCGTTGCCGGGGAGCAATGTTGTGGGGTGAATATTCTCGTGTGTGCTTGTTTGCTTTATCACTAAGTAGTTTTTATTTCCTGTTCTAAGTTGTTCTCTATCTTTAGTTATGGATATGGAACACGAACCAGCAAAAAAATTAGTGGTACTTGCTACACATGGAGATGGGGAACCTCCTAAAACCCTCGATTCTCGTTATGTGAAAAATATTATGCACTACTTTGATAATCCTGAGAAAACCCCATTCGACTTGATAATGGGAGTAACGTTGGATCAACGTGAATACTTTAGGGATTATCGCTTAACACAAATAGGGAAATTATTATGGGATCAAATTCATATATTGAAGTGGTATGCTTGGAATCTATGCTTGAGATATGATTATACTTGTTGCTCTAGGATGAACTGTCCACATCTTCCCTTTTCATGCAAATTTAATGATAATGAAACCGTAGCTTCTTATGCTAATGCTACATATGATTACTATGATGTGGAACGAATAGAAGAATTTGTTGCTTTCAAGGGTGCATATGAAATTGAATCTTTGTTTGAAAAGTTTGAAGATTTTGATGATTCAGTTTATAGACCTGAAAATCTTGCCATCCTTAAATATTGCTATGATAATTATAAATACAATTACAATATTTATTTATTTATTGAGAATAACTCCGCTGTCCAAGAAGAGAATAATATTTTGCAGGAGTCTATGGAAGAAGAAATTGATGAAACCGCGAGCTCATTGGATGAAAAAGATGATGAGGAGAGCGAAGAACAAACAGAGGAAGAGCGGATAAGCTACCCGTGCCCACCTTCTAATGAGAGTAACTCTTCAACTCATACATTATATAATGCCCCTTCGTTCTTAGTGAAGGATGAATGCTATGATCCTGTTGATTCATTTGAAATATCCCTTTTCGATGAAATTGATGCTTGTTATGCTTGTGGCCAAGATGCCAATACGAATTATGCTTATGGAGATGAACTTGCTATTGTCCCTTATGTTAAACATGAAATTGTTGCTATTGCACCCACACATGATAGTCCTATTATCTTTTTGGATTCTCCCAACTACACTATATCGAAGAAGTTTGCTCTTATTAAGGATTACATTGATGGGTTGCGTTCTACCACTACACATGATGATTTTGATGAATATAATATGCATGTGCTTGCTGCTCCTACTTGCAATATAGTATTGGCCTTTACTTGATGTTCATGAATTGTTCTTGTATGACATGCCGATGCATAGGAAGAGAGTTATACTTCATCATTGCATGATATATGTTGCTTTGTGCTCACTACTAAATGCCAAATCATTGTTAATTAAAATTGGCTTTGATATACCTTGGGATCCCGGTGGATTCATTACTTGAGCATTTTATGCCTAGCTTAATGGCTTTAAAGAAAGCGCTGCCAGGGAGACAACCTGGAAGTTTTAGAGAGTCACTTATTTTTGGTGAGTGCTTTTATGAAGTTTAAAAACAAAAAATATAGAGGGGAACTTAAAACTTCACAAAAAGAAAAGCGAAAGTGAGAGAGACGAGCATTGTGAAAGTGGGGGACGTCCTTGAACTTTGTTCATGCCCATGGAAACTTCATGAATATTAATTGTAGAAACTTCTCCACAAAAATAATTATCCCCTTGTACAATTCCATTGTTTTATAAAAATAATGTGCCAAGATTTGCCTTTAGGATGTTTAAATGGCTTGTTGGTTTGTCCGGTGCAAAACAGAAACTTTGGCTGTAGTGCATGATTTTACATTTTTTACTGGAACGTCAAACGGTTCTGAAACCTTTTGTACTGTCTTTCTATACAAATTTTTTATTTGTCGTAATTTTTTCAGAATTTTTAGAGTTACAGAAGTATGGTGGATGTTCGAATCTTTACAGACTGTCCTGTTTTCACAGATTGCTGTTGTAGCTTCATTATTTGCGTATGTTTGAATTCTTGTTGAAGCCTCCTTGACTTGGGGCCATAGAATTGTGATAGAATACAGTGGGTAATGTTTATTTATAATTATACAATAATGTTACAGCAGCACATGATGGGATTTCATTGCCATATTCACTAACCCCGCCACTAAAAGTTCGGTTAAGTTTTGTGTGGATGAAGTGTTCGAAGATCGAGGAGGTCTCGATGTGAGGAGATGGAGGAGAGGAAAGAGCTCAAGCTTAGGGATGCCCAAGACACCCCAAGTAAATATTCAAGGATACTCAAGCGTCTAAGCTTCGGGATGCCCCGGAAGGCATCCCATCTTTCTTCAACAAGTATCGGTATGTTTTCGGATTCGTTTTGTTCATGTGATATGTGCAAATCTTGGAGCGTCTTTTGTGTTTAGTTTTCACTTTTATTTTATGCACCATGCTGGTATGAGATAGTGCATGGTTGATATATATAATGCTCATTGCACTTCACTTATATCTTTTTAGTATGGCTTTGTAGAATGCTTCATGTGCTTCACTTATATCATTTGAAGTTTGGTTGCATGTTTCTCTTCACATAGAAAAACATTGTTTGAAGAATGCTCTTTTGCTTCACTTATATTTATTAGAGCATGGTCTTTTATAGAAAGAATTAAACTCTCATGCTTCACTCATATCTATTTAGAGAGTCAAAAGGAATTGGTCAATTGCATGGTTAGTCATAAAATCCTACATAAAATTTATGGATCACTGAATATGATATGTTTGATTTCTTGCAATAGTTTTGCGATATAGAGATGGAATATGTGGGAGGTACTAGTAAATGGTTGTGTTTAGTAAGAATATTGGTGTTAAGGTTTGTGATTCCCGAAGCATGCACGTATTGTTGGGGAACGTAGTATTTCAAAAAATTTACCTACGATCACGCAAGATCTATCTATGTGATGCATAGCAACGACCGGGAGAGTATGTCCACGTACCCCCGTAGACTGAAAGCGGAAGCGTTTTATCAACACGGTTGATGTAGTCATACGTCTTCACGATCCGACCGATCCTAGCACCGAACGTACGGCACCTCCGTGTTCAGCACACGTTCAGCTCGATGACATCCCTCGTACTCTTGATCCAGTTGAGGCCGAGGGAGAGTTCCATCAGCACGACGGCGTGGCGACGGTGATAATGAAGTTACCGGCGCAGGGCTTCGCCTAAGCACTACGACGATATGACCGAGGTGTGTAACTATGGAGGGGGCACCGCACACGGCTAAGACAAATCTTGGAGTGCCTTTGGGGTGCCCCCTGCCCACGTATGTAAAGGAGGGAGGAAGAGGAGGCCGGCCCATGAGGGGGCGCACCAAGGGGGGAGTCCTACTTGGACTCCCTGTCCAAGTAGGATTCGGCCCCCCTTTCCTATTCCAAGTAGGAGAAGGAAGGGAAGGAGGAGGAGGGGAGAAGGAAGGAGGGGATCGCCACCCCCTCGTAGTCCAATTCGGACCAGCCCATGGGAGGGGCGCGCGGCCACCCCTTGAGGCCCTTCTCTCCTTTCCCGTATGGCCCATTAAGGCCCACTACTTCCCCCGACGAATTCCCATAACTCTCTGGTACTCTGAAAAATACCCGAATCACTCGGAGCCTTTCCGATGTCCGAATATAGCCTTCCAATATATCGATCTTTACGTCTCAACCATTTCGAGACTCCTCGTCATATCCTTGATCTCATCCGGGACTCCGAACAAACTTCGGTCATCAAATCACATAACTCACAATACAAATCGTCATCGAACGTTAAGCGTGCGGACCCTACGGGTTCGAGAACTATGTAGACATGACCGAGACACATCTCCGATCAATAACCAATAGCAGAACATGGATGCTCATATTGGCTCCTACATATTCTACAAAGATCTTTATCGGTCAAACCGCATAACAACATACGTTGTTCCCTTTGTCATCAGTATGTTACTTGCCCGAGATTCAATCATCGGTATCATCATACCTAGTTCAATCTCATTACCGGCAAGTCTCTTTACTCGTTCCGTAATGCATCATCCCGCAACTAACTCATTAGTCACATTGCTTGCAAGGCTCATAATGATGTGCATTACCGAGAGGGCCCAGAGATACCTCTCCGATACACGGATTGACAAATCCTAATCTCGGTCTATGCCAACCCAACAAACACCTTTGGAGACACCTGTACAACATCTTTATAATCACCCAGTTACGTTGTGGCGTTTGATAGCACACAAGGTGTTCCTCCGGTATTAGGGAGTTGCATAATCTCATAGTCAGAGAAACATGTATAAGTCATGAAAACAATCATTATGCCAAGCTAACAGATGGGTCTTGTCCATCACATCATTCTCTAATGATGTGATCATGTTCATCAAATGACAACACATGTCTATGGTCAGGAACATAACCATCTTTGACAAACAAGCTAGTCAAGTAGAGGCATACTAGGGACACTCTGTTTTTGTCTATGTATTCACACATGTACTAAGTTTCTGGTTAATACAATTCTAGCATGAATAATAAACATTTATCATGATATAAGGAATTAAATAATAACTTTATTATTGCCTCTAGGGCATATTTCCTTCAGTCTCCCACTTGCACTAGAGTCAATAATCTAGTTCACATCGCCATGTGATTTAACATCAATAGTTCACATCGTCATGTGATTTAACACTCTATAGTTCACATCGCCATGCGGCCAATACCCAAAGGGTTTACTAGAGTCAATAATCTAGTTTACATCGCCATGTGATTAACACCCAAAGAGTACTAAGGTGTGATCATGTTTTGCTTGTGAGAGTAGTTTAGTCAACGGGTCTATCACATTCAGATCCATATGTATTTTGCAAATTTCTATGTCTACAATGCTCTGCACGGAGCTACTCTAGCTAATGCTCCTACTTTCAATATATATCCAGATCGAGACTCAGAGTAATCAAGATCGGTGGGAAAGCTTGCATCGACATAACTCTTTGACCAATGTCCAGTGATCTACTACTAGATCACTATTGTACTCCCTTGCCAAACTCAGGGCAGGGTATACAATAGGTCTGGTACACAACATGGCATACTTTGTAGAACCTATGGCTGAGGCATAGGGAATGACTTTCATTCTCTCTCTATCTTCTGCCGTGGTCGGGCTTTGAGTCTTACTCAACTTCACACCTTGCAACACAGGCAAGAACTCCTTCTTTGACTGTTCCATTTTGAACTACTTAAAAACCTTGTTAAGGTATGTACTCATTGAAAAAACTTATCAAGCGTCTTGATCTATCTCTATAGATCTTGATGCTCAATATGTAAGCAGCTTCACCGAGGTCTTTCTTTGAAAAACTCCTTTCAAACACTCCTTTATGCTTTCTAGAAAAATTCTACATCATTTCCGATCAATAATATGTCATACACATATACTTATCAGAAAAGCTGTAGAGCTCCCACTCACTTTCTTGTAAATACAGGCTTCACCGCAAGTTTGTATAAAACTATATGCTTTGATCAACTTATCAAAGCATATATTCCAGCTCCGAGATGCTTGCACCAGTCCATAGATGGATCGCTGGACCTTGCATATTTTGTTAGCACCTTTAGGATTGACAAAACCTGCTGGTTGCATCGTATACAACTCTTCTTTAATAAATCCATTAAGGAATGCAATTTTGTTTATCCATTTGCCAGATTTCATAAAATGCGGCAATTGCTAACATGATTCGGACAGACTTAAGCATCGCTATGAGTGAGAAAAACTTATCGTAGTCAACACCTTGAACTTGTCAAAAACCCTTCACGACAAGTCGAGCTTTGTAGATAGTAAGACTACCATTAGCATTCGTCTTCCTCTTGAAGATCCATTTATTCTCAATGGCTTGCCGATCATCGGGCAATTCCACCAAAGTCCATACTTTGTTTTCATACATGGATCCTATCTCAGATATCATGGCCTTAAACCATTTTACGATATCTGGGCTCATCATTGCTTCCTCATAGTTCATAGGTTTGTCATGGTCTAGTAACATGATTTCCAAAACAGGATTACCGTACCACTTTGGTGCGGAACGTATTCTGGTTGACCTACGAGGTTTGGTAGTGACTTGATCTGAAGTTTCATGATCATCATCATTAACTTCCTCACTAATCAGTGCAGGAATCAGTGGAACTGATTTCTGTGATGAACTACTTTCCAATTCGGAAGAAGGCACAATTACCTTATCAAGTTCTACTTTCCTCCCACTCACTTCTTTCAAGAGAAACTCCTTCTCTAGAAAGGATCCATTCTTAGCAACGAATATCTTGCCTTCGGATCTTTGATAGAAGGTGTACCCAACAGTTACTTTTGGGTATCCTATGAAGACGCACTTCTTCGATTTGGGTTTGAGCTTATCAGGATGAAAATTTTTCACATAGGCATCGCAACCCCAAACTTTAAGAAACGACAGCTTAGGTTTCTTGCTAAACCACAATTCATACGGTGTCGTCTCAAAAGATTTAGATGGTGCCCTTTTTTAACGTGAATGCAACTGTCTGTAATGCATAACCCCAAAACGATAGTGGTAAATTGGTAAGAGACATCATAGATCGCACCATATCTAATAAAGTACGGTTATGACGTTTGGACACACCATTACACCATGGTGTTCCAGGTGGCGTGAGTTGCGAAACTATTCCACATTGTTTCAAATGAAGACCAAACTCGTAACTCAAATATTCATCTCCGCGATCAGATCGTAGAAACTATTTCTTGTTACGATGATTTTCCACTTCACTCTGAAATTCTTTGAACTTTTCAAATGTTTCATACTTATGTTTCATCAAGTAGATAAATCACCTGTGAAGGTCAAAAAATAACGATACCCGTCGCGAACCTCAACACTCATCGGACCGCATAGATCAGTATGTATTATTTCCAATAAGTCAGTTGCTCGCTCCATTGTCCCGGAGAACGGAGTCTTAGTCATCCTGCCCATGAGGCATGGTTCGCAAGCATCAAGTGATTCATAATCAAGTGATTCCAAAATCCCATTGGCATGGAGTTTCTTCATGAGCTTTACACCAATATGACCTAAACGGAAGTGCCATAAATAAGTTGCACTATCATTATTAACTTTGAATCTTTTGGCTTCAATATTATGAATATGTGTATCACTACGATCGAGATTCAATAAACCATTTATATTGAGTGTATGACCATAGAAGGTTTTACTCATTTAAATAGAACAACAATTATTCTTTGACTTAAATGAATAATCGTATTGCAATAAACATGATCCAATCATATTCATGCTCAACGCAAACACCAAATAACATTTATTTTAGGTTCAACACTAATCCCGAAGGTAAAGGGAGTGTGTGATGGTGATCTTATCAGCCTTGGAATTACTTCCAACACACATCATCACCTTGCCCTTAACTAGTCTCTATTTATTTTGCAACTCCCATTTCGAGTTACTACTCTTAGCAACTGAACCAGTATCAAATACCGAGGGGTTGCTATAAACACTAGTAAAGTACACATCAATAACATGTATATCAAATATACCTTTGTTCACTTTGCCCTACTTCTTATCCGCCAAGTATCTAGGGCAGTTCCACTTCCAGTGACCATTTCCTTTGGAGTAGAAGCACTCAGTTTCAGGCTTGGGTCTAGCTTTGGGCTTCTTCACGGGAGTGACAACTTGTTTGTCATTCTTCTTGAAGCCCCCTTTCTATCCCTTTGCCCTTTTCTTGAAACTAGTGGTCTTATTAACCATCAACACTTGATGCTTTTCTTGATTTCTACCTTTGCCGATTTTAGCATCGCGAAGAGCTTGGGAATTTTTTTCGTTATCCCTTGCATATTATAGTTCATCACAAAGTTCTAGTAACTTGGTGATAGTGACTAGAGAACTTTATAAATTACTATCTTATCTGGAAGATTAACTCCCACTTGATTCAAGCAATTGTAGTACCCAGACAATTTGAGCACATGCTCACTGGTTGAGCTATTCTCCTCCATCTTGTAGGAAAAGTACTGTCAGAGGTCTCATACCTCTTGACACGGGCATGAGTATGTACCAATTTCAACTCTTGGAACATCTTATATGCTCCGTGGCGTTCAAAACATTTTCGAAGTCCCGGTTCTAAGCCGTAAAGCATGATGCACTAAACTAGCAAGTAGTCATCGTACGGAGCTTGTCAAAACGTTCATAAGATCTGCATCTACTCCTGCAATAGTTCTGCCACCTAGCGGTGCATCAAGGACATAATTTTTCTGTGCAGCAATGAGGAAAATCCTCAGATCACGGGCCAAGTCCGCATCATTGCTACTATCATCTTTCAACTTATATTTCTCTAGGAACATATAAAAAAATAAACGGGGAGCTACATCGCGAGCTATTGATCTACAGCATAGATATGCTAATACTACCAGGACTAAGTTCATGATAAATTAAAGTCCAATTAATCATATTAATTAAGAACTCCCACTTAGCTAGATAGACATCGCTCTAATCATCTAAGTGATCAGGTGATCCAAATCAACTAAACCATGTCCGATCATCACGTGAGATGGAGTAGTTTCCAATGGTGAACATCACTATGTTGATCATATCTACTATATGATTCACGCTCGACCTTTCGGTCTCAGTGTTCCGAGGCCATATCTGCATATGCTAGGCACGTCAAGTTTAACCCGAGTATTCTGCGTGTGCAAAACTGGCTAGCACCCATTGTATGTGAACATAGAGCTTATCACACCTGATCATCACGTGGTGTCTCAGCACAAAGAACTGTCACAACGGTGCATACTCAGGGAGAACACTTTATACCTTGAAATTTTAGTAAGGTATCATCTTATAAAGCTACCGTTGAACTAAGCAATATAAGATGTATAAAAGATAAACATCACATGCAATCAAAATATGTGACATGATATGGCCATCATCATCTTGCGCCATTGATCTCCATCTCCAAAGTACCGTCATGATCTCCATCGTCACCGGCATGACACCATGATCTCCATCATCTTGATCTCTATCAATGTGTCGTTACATGGTTGTCTCGCCAACTATTGCTTTTGCAACTATTGCTATCGCATTGTGATAAAGTAAAGCAATTATATGGCGCTTGCATCTTATGCAATAAAGAGACAACCATAAGGCTCCTGCCAGTTGCCGATAACTTTAACAAAACATGATCATCTCATACAAAAATTTATATATCATCACGTCTTGACCATATCACATCACACCAAGCCCTGCAAAAATAAGTTAGACGTCCTCTACTTTGTTGTTGCAAGTTTTACGTGGCTGCTACGGGCTTCTAGCAAGAACCATTCTTACCTACGCACCAAAACCACAACGATTTTTCGTCAAGTGTGCTGCTTTAACCTTCAACAAGGACTGGGCATAGTCAAACTCGATTCAACTAAAGTTGGAGAAATAGACACCCACTAGCCACCTGTGTGCGAAGCACGTCTGTAGAACCAGTCTCATGAACGCGGTCATGTAATATCGGTCTAGGCCGCTTCATCCAACAATACCGCCGAATCAAAGTATGACATGCTGGTAAGCAGTATGACTATTATCGACCACAACTCTTTGTGTTCTACTCGTGCATATAACATCTACACATAGACCTGGCTCGGATGCCACTGTTGGGGAACGTAGTATTTCAAAATTTACCTATGATCCCACAAGATCTATCTATGTGATGCATAGAAACGAGTGGGAGAGTGTGTCCATGTACCCTCGTAGACCGAAAGCGGAAGCGTTTTATCAACGCGGTTGATGTAGTCGTACGTCTTCACGATCTGACCGATCCTAGCACCGAACGTACAGCACCTCCGTGTTCAGCACACGTTCAGCTCGATGACGTCCCTCGTACTCTTGATCCAGTTGAGGCCGAGGGATAGTTCCATCAGCACGACGGTGTGGCGACGGTGATGATGAAGTTACCGGCGCAGGGCTTCGCCTAAGCCCTACGACGATATGACCGAGGTGTGTAACTGTGGAGGGGGCACCGCACACGGCTAAGACAAATCTTGGAGTGCCTTTGGGGTGCCCCCTGCCCACGTATATAAAAGAGGGAGGAACAGGAGGCCGGCCCTTGAGGGCGCGCACCAAGGGGGGGACTCCTACATGGACTCCCGGTCCAAGTAGGATTCGGCCCCCCTTTCCTATTCCAACTAGAAGGAAGGGAAGGAGGAAGAGGGGAGAAGGAAGGAGGGGGGCGCCGCCCCCTCCTAGTCCAATTCGGACCAGCCCATGGGGGGCGCGCGGCCACCCCTTGAGGCTCTTGTCTCCTTTCCCGTATGGCCCATTAAGGCCCACTACTTCCCCCGGTGAATTCTCGTAACTCTCTGGTACTTCGAAAAATACCCGAATCACTCGGAACCTTTCCGATGTCCGAATATAGCCTTCCAATATATCGATATTTACCTCTCGACCATTTCCAGACTCCTAGTCATGTCCTTGATCTCATCCGGGACTCCGAACAAACTTCGGTCATCAAATCACATAACTCATAATACAAATCGTCATCGAACGTTAAGCATGTGGACCCTACGGGTTCGAGAACTATGTAGACATGACCGAGACACATCTCCGATCAATAACCAATAGCGTAACCTGGATGCTCATATTGGCTCCTACATATTCTACGAAGATCTTTATCGGTCAAACCGCATAACAACATACGTTGTTCCCTTTGTCATCGGTATGTTACTTGCCCGAGATTCGATCGTCGGTATCATCATACCTAGTTCAATCTCATTACCAGCAAGTCTCTTTACTCGTTCCATAATGCATCATCCCGCAACTAACTCATTAGTCACATTGCTTGCGAGGCTCATAATGATGTGCATTACCGAGAGGGCCCAGAGATACATCTTCGATACACGGAGTGACAAATCCTAATCTCGATCTATGCCAACCCAGCAAACATCTTTGGAGACACCTGTAGAGCATCTTTATAATCACCCAGTTACGTTGTGGTGTTTGGTAGCACACAAGGTGTTCCTCCGGTATTCGGTAGTTGCATAATCTCATAGTCAGAGGAACATGTATAAGTCATGAAGAAAGCAATAGCAATAAAATTAAATGATCATTATGCCAAGCTAACAGATGGGTCTTGTCCATCACATCATTCCCTAATGATGCGATCCTGTTCATCAAATGACAACGCATGTCTATGGTCAGAAACATAACCATCTTTGACAAACAAGCTAGTCAAGTAGAGGCATACTAGGGACACTCTGTTTTTGTCTATGTATTCACACATGTACTAAGTTTCCGGATAATACAATTCTAGCATGAATAATAAATATTTATCATGATATAAGGAAATAAATAATAACTTTATTATTGCCTCTAGGGCATATTTCCTTCACATTTTGTCTCTCGTTATGCTATGAAGTTGGAGCATGATTTATTATTGATTGTCTTCCTTATGAGTGGTGGTTGGGGACGAGCAATGGTCTTTTCCTACCAATCTACCCCCCTAGGGGCATGCGTAGTAGTACTTTGCATGCGATGCACAACATACGGTTCACTCGGATGAACTGTTTGTGATTAGGAAACACAAAAGAAACGGCCAGCCAGATCAAAGGTGTGTGTGATATACAGCATGCGGTTCACTCGGATGAACTGTTTGCGTTGAGACATGAGAATAGAAACGACTCAAATGAACAAGATGTGTGTGATACGACGGAAACAGGTCTGTAATCGGAGACGTGTGCGAAGACCGATAACAACACAGACGATTAGTGCTAACAAGCCGTGTGTGTTGTGAGCAAACGATTGCTGGTATACAATTGTGAGTGATTGATGAAAACATCACCGACGGGTTCCATTGTTTAGTCTGTGTGCGATGTGATTTTCTTTGTCCGCACAACATCTACGCTCTGTCTACAGCATCAACATATATACTTAAAAAGGCAGCATTGTATAACCAAATTAAGCATACAATTACACAAGTGACTACACACATAACATTTCCACACACCAAAGAAAGCAATTACCTGCATACTAAAGTAGGAGAAACGAGGATCTAATCATCTACTTTTTGTTGCGATGACGCTTGCCATTGCTCTGCTTCCGGCTGGATCCCTGGCCCTTTTGGGGAAGGAGACACTTCCTCGTGTCAACGATCCGCCTGTACATGCCGTAGCTCATGTACGCCTCCTTGGCTGCGTACACGACGTGAGCTTTGTCGAGTTTCTCCATCCAGGCTGAGTGCCAGGCACGCTTGTCCTTGTTGCATGAATCCTTCATGTCTCTGTAGTAGGGGTTGATGATGGCCTCGGCGAGGTGAACCAGTGAGTCCTTCTCATGCTCCTTGCTACCCGTGATCTTGTATTCGCCCTGGATGTCGACAAGATTCTGGGAGGCGATGCCCGAACTCTTGAGCGCCTTTACATCGTTGGTGATGTCCACCGTAGCAAACATGTAGTGGGGGTTGTTTACAAACCTGGCGAAACGCTCGCAAGGCCTTGTGGCTAGGCAGTAGTGGTAGACGGGGACGTGGTGGCGCACACACATCTGGGTGACAACAACCTTGGGACGAGACCCGGCACGAGCACGGGAGTACTCGAGGTCGAACCCGACCACCTTGTACTTCTCCTTGGCAAGCAACAACTCCATGATGTGGATGGAGTGCTCCGCCCAGACTGAGTCGTTGGTGTACACCACCGAAAGGTCCATGAACCTTCTGTGGGTGTCCACCATGGCACGCATGGTGAACTGCTGCTCGTCGTCGGCAGCCGCTCGGAGCGCCATTGGAGCCGCGCAGGATACCCTCTAAGAATATCTTGTGGTGGGTGTGCTTCTTGCAATGGTGGGGCGCGATCGAAAGGTTGAAGAGACACAAGGGTAGGTTAAATGGCCGCTGTAATAAATGGGGGCCGGCCGGCCTGTAATCGTCACGTCTTGTCACGGCGTTCATAGCGGAGGATTCCAGAATCTATTGCATGCTTGACAACACCGCACCCAGGCGTGGGCTCGAAGAGCCTGTTCCCGCGCTACCGCGCAGTTCATCACGCAAGCTTCCCGCCCGGCTAGTTTGGCCACGCGTCGGCTAGAAGAGGGACAAATCATGGGCGTTTATTGGCAAAGAGCTTTGTAAAAACAAAGTGTGTGGAATGACTTCAGTCATAAGTTTACCCTCGGGTGATGAGGTCAAAGTTACACAGAAGGGTGATGTGGACACTCGAGTGCGATAATTAATTCTGCGCTCTATAGTGCACACGGTGGAAGAAACCAACTGTGTGCAATATTGTCGAAGATCGCAGTCGAGTTAGCTGTACAGATCATGTGCTGTGAGACCGACAAGGTAAATAGATTCGAGAATGGTTAATAAAATCTAAGACCATTGCAAATTAAGGTCAAAATAGTGCTAGCAATATACCAGTCTCATACGATGCCATTTCAATGATTGTACCACAAAAGCTCGAAATGTTACAAGGTTCAAATTCCAGAGTTATATGGCTCAAATTCGAAGATTACAAGGTTCAAACTGATATTAGAAATGAAATTCAGCTCATCAGGTGCAAACGCTCGCGCTGATACGCTGAACATGGATATCAGAGAGGTTCAAACTAATATCACCGCTTCTAAGTCTGGCTTCAAAACCTCACAATTTTTGCAAAGGGGCCAGCCACTGAGAAGTCATGTATGGGGTTGACCCGATGACTTCCGATTACTCTGTTATCTGAAGTTCCAAAATGAAATTCAGCATTTTTGGAGCCTACTCCGTTCTGCTGCAGGCGCCGGCGCTGATCGACAGACCATTCATTTTTGCGAAATAAATGTAGGGCAAACCTCATTTCTTTCAGCACCCTTGCTCTGAGAACAAAGAACCTGGCGAATATAATCTCCGGTAAGGTCCCTCGGTAGGAGTTCAAAGTAATTTATGAGAGATGCAGATCTAGGCATTCAACGTGATTGTTATATTGTATCACATTATCCACCACTGGGCCTAATCTTGTCTGCAAAAGAAGAAAACGTGTTAGTGCCTACATGCAGCTTTGAACATCACTACATGACTAGCTATTTGGTTTGCAGGATTTGTAAAATGCACTAACATGCCATCTTCGACCTGACATGATTAACATGGGCATTTGATTGCATTCTAGAAAAATGTAGCCTTCTTCACAAGAGGTTGGAGTGGATGAAAAGTTCCCTAAGAAAACTAGTACAGATGAATCCAAAGGAGAAATGCTTATTGATTGTAACCATATGTATCAAGCAACCAATATGGGGGGCATGTATGTACTGAAATCCTCCAAAAGAACCTTCAAAAATCATAGTACATTGTCACTGTAAACTTGGAAAAAGGTGTCACAAATTGATATATAGCTTCTCCAGGCACAGAAAGCATCTCAGGAAACTGACAACTTTCTCCAGGTCGGGCCTGATAGATTCTAGTGCCAAGACCTTCACTGTGCGCAGTTTCGGGGTCAAGCTTGTCGGAATCATTTTCTGAATGACAGACGAACAAACATCTTCAAAATGAGAAATAATGTTAATTTGTAGAAGGAGAGGTAGAAGGAGGTTGTTGTACCTGAACGGGTGTGGATCCAATAACAAGTTCGGAGTAATTGTCAGACGAGTAGCCCACCACTGTCAATTTTGGCGCAGAAATGACATTGATTCTTGTTGGACCTTCTTGATCAACTACAAGTAATCTCTCAAGTGCAGGTGTGTACTGCATGACCATACCGTGGTCCACCTTTTGTGATGTCTTCCTGCCGCACCAGTAACACACATAAATAGTCCGAAGAGTCATGGAGGTGATGTGGAAGGTACTCAACCCATTGGTCGCCTGAAGACGAAGGTACTCGAGTGCAGTACAGCCACGGAGCAGGCGCTCCGTGTCACCCTTTGAGAGGTAGACGGCGATGAGCTCGAGGTGCTTCAGTCATGGTAGAATAAGAGCGGGCGCGTCATTAAGGGGCGGGAAATGGCAGTTCCTGAACTTGGCGACGCGCAGCGTGGGCGCGAGGCGAAGTGCGGACGTTGGCAGCGACCGCATATGCCCATCATCAAAAGTGAGCTCCTCGAGCTGATCTAGGGCGGGGGATCGAAACCAGTCGTCAAGCTTGGCTTGGTCCTTGCCGTTGGAACGGAACTTGCCCGTTCTAAGGCCTTTGGTTGGGCCAAGGTGACTACCGAGGATCTTGGAGAAGGCATCCATGGTTTTGCGATAGCCATAGCAGAGCTCGTGGGTGTCGATGAGGTCGAGAGGGCTGGATTTCCATAGGGGGCGCCACCACCTGGAAAGGAGGGTTGTCCGCACCCCATATTTGATTCGGAGGAGGGAGATGATGACTCTCAACATAGCATCGGGGAGGCTGCTGATTAAGTCTAAGCCTGCTGGAGTCGCTTGTGGTTCTAGCTCGCCCCGCCTCCGCTTGTTGGAGCCCCGTTCTCCACCTCCGGAGTCTCCTTGTCAGCGGCGCTTTCTGATAGAAATGGGAGTACAGGGAATATTTAGTTAAAACAGGGCAATAGAAAAGTGTATTGGTAACTAGAAGTTATTAGGTAGGAATATAGTAAGATAAGAGAATAACAATTGGTTGCTTAAATACTACACAATTCATTTGACATTGCTAGGTAAGTCAACATATGCAGATAGTTGAAAAGAAAACTTACTTCGAACAAAGTCTGGATGGATGATTTTGTCGGGGAAGTTAGCATATATCTCATGACCAGGCCCTTCTATGTGCAGTGCAATTTTAGTGCCAGCTTTCAATACATAAAACTTTGCAATTTCATTCCAAAAGCCAGTGCCAAAATAGGAGTCACCATGTTCATCAAGTCTTACAGAAGCAACGATTGTAAATCCATGGTTTGTGCGCAGTATGACATTCGTGGAGCCTTGATGTATGTAAAGGGAAAAATTGTGCACTACATAATCTGTTGCATAGCGAGGGATGTCCTCAAGAAAATGGTAGGGTTGTTAAACAAAATATGGTAACATGCAAATATGGTCCCAAATTGAAAGAATTGTACATCAGTTGAAATCGAAGGACAAAAGTCTATAACTCAACAGATAGGGTAAACATGATGTCATGGAAATATGAGAGTAATCGAAAGAACAATACATCATTAATTTTCCTAATATAGAAAGAAGAGGGGAAAAAATCCCCTTTGACCTATATGGTGCATGTGGCACCTTTTATCCAAATGTAGCAATATTTGGAATATGTTCAGGAAAGTAGGCCATGCCAACCGATTTAGGGTGAGATTGAACATACCGCGCGCGTCCTCAAGTTATCTGGTATGATGAGATGGAATCTCTGGCGGCGGTCGCCAAGTCCTGAAGTATCGGCGCACTGTACATTCTATGAATGAAAGAAAACCCTCAAATCAGCTCGAATAAAAATGAATTCACGGTGATTTCCGCCGGGTGATTAAAGGAGGCATATGAACTGGGATAAGAGATGAGATAATATCTTGTTAAATTAGTTACCTTGTCGTCCATGAGAAAGAACCCTCGGTACGGCAGATTCCCCAACCGAGCGGAGCTGGGTCGACCGCGAGCAGTGTCGAGAAAGTCGATGCGATAGGCGGCGGCAAGCGGAAGTGGCGAAATGCGGTGGGCTTTGCTGGCAGCCTGGCGGCGGCGGCAGGCGTCGAGCTAAGTGTTTACCGCCGCGATTGGCGGTGCCATGGCATAGACGCGGAGAAGCTTGTGCAGGTGTGAATGGGGAACGTACCAGAGGGGCCGAGGTGGGTGGCGGGCGGGGTGAGGGTTTTTGTGACGTGGGGATGGTGAGGGTTTTCGTTTTTATTTTTTGAATTGGGTGGTGAGGGTTTTCTGTCCCATAAAGAATTTTGCGGCGACGGTTTGCTAGAGCGAACCATGTGTGATTGATGCAGCAGGCAAAATGATAGTCATTGCACATGGTTCCAATTTTGGGAACCGTGTGTGATTGACGTACTACCCCCGTCCTAGTTTATTGGTCCCCCGTTGTAATTTTTACCAAAATTTGGCGCATACTCAGACATAGATAATAAGCGTACACGTACATAAGCATAGTTCAACCATAAGTACATAGTTCAACCGTCATTAAGTATACTCAAGCGTACATAGTTCGATCCATCCCACATCTCATCTCACATGTGGCCGGCACGATCCTAAAGCTTCTCCAGGTACTCGGCGTACGCGCCGTGCGCCACCCTGCGAGAATACTTCTGCTTGAAGGAGCCAACGGCCCGACCTCTTACATGCGCAAGAACACTTAGATACGCGTCATGAATCTTGTGGTTGCAAAATGGGCATCCATAGCCGTCGTTTCAGGTCCTAATACGCCTGTTATGCATTCCCGCATAAAGCTCCCTCAGGATTCGCCTCTTATACTGAAACGTCTCCAACGTATCTATAATTTTTTTATTGTTCGATGCTATATTATATTCTATTTTGGACATTAATGGGCTTTATTATACACTTTTATATTATTTTTGGGACTAACCTATTAACTGGAGGCCCATCCCAGAATTGCTGTTTTTTGCCTATTTCAGAGTTTTGCAAAAAAATAATATCAAACGGAGTCCAAACGGAATGAAACCTTTGGGAACGTGATTTTCGAAATGAACGTGATCCAGAGGACTTGGACCCTACGTCAAGACATCAACCAGGAAGGCACGAGGTAGGGGGCGCGCCTAGCCCCCTGGGCACGCCCTCCACCCTCGTGGGCCCCACGTTGCTCCACCGACGTACTTCTTCCTCCTATATATACCTACGTACCCCCAAACTACCAGATACGGAGCCAAAAACCTAATTCCACCGCCGCAACCTCCTGTACCCGTGAGATCCCATCTTTGGGCCTTTTCCGGAGTTCCGCCGGAGGGGGCATCTGTAACATCCCAAATTTTCAATTTGGAATGTTATACATTAGATCATCATGCACATCATATTTTATTGCATTTTGATTTGCGATCCTAGAAATTTCACGCAAGTCAAGGACCCATGGAGAGAGTTGGGGATTTCGTTATTTTCATATTTGGGTTTTCTCAAATTTTGAAAATAGGATCATTTGTTTTAATTATTTTTCTCTCCGAAAATATTTCATATCAAAATATATGAGAGGGGATAAAATGACTTCTCCACAAATAACTAAATATTGGAGGAAAAATATTAAAAACAAATATTTGATTTTATTTGGATTTTATTTGATTTTATTCGAATTAGGAAAAATACGCGTTTTTCAAAATTGCATTTTAGGACCAAATAAATGTTCATCTTGTCCGGCTTATTTTTAGAAGACGGGGAAATTTTATTTCGGGATTGTTGGAGTCCGTTTAGTATTTCTTTTCTTACTTTTTCTGCACGTCCGAATTTTTTTTTAAAAGTCAACCGCCTTACGGGCCGTGTCCGTTCCGGACACCTCAGCCCGGCCGGCCTTTAAAGCCGCGGCCCAAGCCCCGCCTCAGCCCAAGTCGCCGCCGCCCCCGAAACCCTAGCCGCCGCCCGCGCCGCCCGACCCGCCAAGCGCCGGAGCCCCACCAACGTCCGCCGCCGCCCCGCGCTGCCCGCCACCCGCGCCGCCGCCCGACCCGTCGCCCGCCGGAGCCCCGCCGCCGACCCTCCACCCGCCAGAGCCCCGCCGCCTCTCGCCCGCCGCCGCCACCCGCCGGAGCCGCTCGCCACCGCCGCCGTCACGCGAACCGAGGTAGCCGCCGGTTTTTCTCGAAAAACCGTTCGGTTTTATTTCGAAACCGAGATGCATTTTTTATATTAGATCGGTTTATTTTTATTCCGGTTTAGTTAAATAGTGAACGCCCGTTCGTTCGTTTTAACGAACGGTTTTTGTTTTTTTACACACAGCGAACGTTCGATCGTTACCCTGTTCGTCAGTTTTTCTTTTTCAAGGATTTTCCGTGATTATTCCTGATCGCGATTTCCGATCTATTTTTCGTTTTAGTATAACTTTTCGCTCGTTTATCAGAATCAGGCGATTCAAGCGCCTAGAGTTTTGCCTCAAATTCTCTTTCCGTTTAACCAACTCAAACAAGTTTTTGCTACTGTAAAATTTGACTTAGATCCAGATTAGTAAACGAAGCTTGTTTCTTTCGCCGTTTGACCTTCGTTGCTTCGTTTGAATTGATTCTTTTTGCAAACCGGAGTTCTTTAACTTTCTAGTTAGATCTCTTATTTTGAGTTTTATTTCGTGCACCCTTGCTTGATTGCTTATGTATGTGTTGTTTGTTTGCGATAGAGTACCCGGAGTGCGAAGCGTGCTACTACGAGTCTCTAGGTTTCACAGATCATCAGCAAGGCAAGTAACACTTTGATCATACTTTTCATCACCCAGTTTTATTGCATTAGATCAATCCTCAAATAGTTGCATGATTAGGATCTGATTAATATGTGGGTTTTGGGAAGTAGATGAGGTAGTACCTATTGTCCTGTTTACTATCAAACCTTTGGGAGTTACTTCTACGTTTGCTTATATTGCTATGCTATGCTCGTAGACGTGGACTGGGTTTGAGTGAATTCTTCATGACAGATGTGAGATTATTAATTTATGGTTCAACTTAAGGTGGCTACTTTAATTTACATCTAGGTGGATTGAGGCACCTGGAGAAACCAGTGTTGCCTGTATTTTTGGATATCCCGGAGTACCCGTGTGATCATCCTATGGACCGCCACCCAGACTCAAAGGGATCATGAGATTATTCATGCTAGAAACTTCCGTGTGCAACCACAAGCTATTATGGGCTCTAGCATAGTTGAGTAGGTTACATGACCTCTTGAAGAGGTGGGCTAGCAGATGTAGGGGAAAGTAGGTGTAACTGTCCACCCGGAGTAAAGAGCAGTGTTTCTGAAAGACTGTGTCTCGGTCATCCGTTTCTCAAACACCATGTAGTGCGAGAAATCAAGCGGAGGCGATCGAGTCTTGTTGGGAAAAGTGCACAAACCTCTGCAGACTGTACAAACTAATCATGATTAGCTGTGTCCCCGGTTATGGACATCTTGAGTATCTAGTCCTTGGATTATCATGTGAATCTCATCATCATGTTACTTAATTTAATTTGATTGGGTTAATCACGTTCTTAATTGGGATTGAGTTGGAGGTACCTTCTCAATGTTTAACAACCACCATGATAGTTAAATAAAATTTATTCCTTTGTGGTAGGGAAAATTTGGCTTTTCGCAAAACTGTAACCATAGAGCTTTCCACCAGCCAAATATGCATGTAGTGATAGCATTATTCTGTTCATTACTCTCTATGTGTTACTTTGCCAGCATATTCCATGTGCTGACCCGTTTGCAGGCTGCAACGTATCATGTTGCAGACTTTTCAGACAACGAGTAAGGAGCCTTAGGTCGTGGTCTTATACTCAGTGATGCCGTTGGAGTTGATGGACTCACTTTATCTTCCAAGCCTTCCGCTGTTATCGTATTTTAGATGGCCTTAAGCCATATTAATTGTATTGAGTTCTCTTGAACTATTCGATGTAATAAGTGTGTGATTGCTACTCTGTTATAAATCCTTCAAAGTACTGTGCGTATCACATTACCGATCCAGGGATGACACTGATGCACATAGACTAGACTGTTTGAGGTCTGGTCGCTACAGAGAAGGTATCAGAGCACACGCTGATTGTAGGACACAACCACTAAGCTAAAGCCCTAGATCACTACTCTCTTCTCATTTCTGACTCCTCTCCTTCTTCCACTCTTTTAGGATGGCGGATGCAAGGAACAAGTTCGCGCAACCAGATGAGGATACACCTTTCGGACGACACTTGAAGGAAGTTACTAAGTACCTGAACATCGGAATACCAAGCTTCACCGGAACCTACAATGCCACACTACAAGAAGCCGGAGCAGATATCATGGAGTCTTTGACTGAGCAATTTTTCTAGTAGACCACCAAATTAGTAGTAGTATTCCACCATGTATATATTATAGTCCAAGCACTTTATAACGATAGTTAGATCGATTGTATGCCTTGTTTGAATTGATTGGAGTCATATGATTGTGTTTGTCTTATGTGCATATAGGTAGTGTTTTCCCTCTAGACCTCATTCTATTCTATTTTCTCATCTTTTCTAAACCATCAGATGCCTCCGAGACGCGACACCGGATTTGTTTTCCCACCGGAGATCACTCAGTTGATTCAGCAGCAGAATGCCCTGATGCAAGTGCTAGTTCAAAACCAAGGCAACAACAACAACAACAACAACCAACCACCACCACCACCTGTTGATCACTTAGCCCGATTTCTTAGGCTGAATCCGCCGGTGTTTTCCAGTAGCACCGAGCCGATTGTGGCAGATGATTGGCTCTACAAGGTTGGAAGGGAGCTGACCACTACAGGATGCACAGATGCGGAGAGAGTGCGTTTTGCCGCACATCAGCTTGATGGACCCGCAGCATCATGGTGGGAGAATTACACAGCCACTCACCCCATTGACATTATCACATGGGACCAGTTTCAGCAAGCTTTCCGTACTGCCCATGTTTCGGCAGGAGCTATGGCCATGAAGAAGTGTGAGTTTTGCAACTTACGCCAAGGAGGACGTACCGTTGGCCAGTATGTGGAGGATTTTAGTAAGTTAGCACGTTATGCCCCAGATGACGTTGCTACGGATGCAGCTAAGCAGGAGAAGTTTCTGGAAGGACTGAATGATGAGCTGAGCATGCAGTTGATGGTGGCAACTTTTAACAACTACCAGGAGTTGGTAGATAGAGCTCTCATGATTGAAGGGAAGCAGCAGCAGATTGAGAGTCGTAAGAGGAAGTATGGACAAGGAAAGTACAGTACAGGAGCTCACCAGAAGCCTCGTTTTACCCCGAACTCGGGAGGACACCTTCAGCATAACCATCGAGGTCACAATCACAATGGAGGAAGTTCGCACAATCATAGTGGCCCTAAGAATGGCAATGGGAACGGAGGAAGCAACGGACAGAACCGTACCAACCCATCAACCCCAGCCAAGAGGGATCTAAGCCACGTTGCCTGTTTCAAGTGCCAGAAGACTGGACATTATGCCACTGATTGTCCAGAAGCAAATAATGGAAATGGCAATGGAAGCTCGGGGAAGAAGCCAAACCCTTTCAACAGGGGACAGGTGAACCACGTTAATGTGGAGGAGGTTGAAGCACAGCCTGATGCAGTAATAGGTAAGTTCTTGGTTAAGTCATTTACTGCAATCGTTCTTTTTGATACTGGTGCATCACATTCATACATATCAAGGGGATTTGTGGATAAGTTTAAGTTGCCCACCAAAGTTCTTAGAACACCTATGTTAGTAACCTCGCCAGGAGTAGAGTATATGGCAAGCCAAGGATGTTTTCAGTTGCCATTGGCCATAGGTAGGCATGTTTTCCCCTCAGACCTAATTGTTTTGGAGTCACAAGGATTGGATGTGATTTTGGGAATGGATTGGCTATCGATGTATGGAGGAAACATCAATTGCGCCAGTAAGACGATTTTGCTTACTACCCCAGAAGGAAGAAGGATTAAGTATGTATCCCGACATGTGCCGAAGAGGACTCAAGTGAATTCCTTATCAGGAGTTGTACAGGAGGAGGTACCAGTGGTGAAGGAATTCCCTGACGTATTTCCAGAGGAGTTGCCAGGCATGGCACCGGATAGAGACATCGAGTTTTTGATTGAGCTTTTGCCAGGCACTGGGCCAATGTCTAAGAGACCGTACAGGATGCCCGCTAAGGATTTGGAAGAAATTAAGAAGTAGATTAAGGAGTTACTGGATAAAGGATATATTCGCCAAAGTTCGTCACCTTGGGGATCACCCGTACTTCTAGTGGAGAAGAAAGATGGATCATTGAGGATGGTTGTTGATTATCGTGGATTGAATGAAGTAACAATCAAGAACAAGTACCCACTGCCGATGATCAATGATCTGTTTGACCGACTACAAGGAGCTAAAGTATTTTCCAAGATTGATTTGCGATCAGGATACCACCAGTTGAAGATTCGAGAGCAGGATATACCCAAGACAGCTTTTACCACAAGGTATGGGCTATATGAGTACACCGTTATGTCATTTGGCCTGACTAACGCACCTGCCTATTTCATGAACATGATGAACAAAGTGTTTATGGAGTTTTTGGATAAGTTCTTCGTAGTGTTCATTGATGATATTTTGGTCTATTCGAAGAAAGAAGAAGAGCATAAGGAGCATTTGCGTTTGGTACTTGGAAAGCTCAGAGAACATCAGTTATATGCCAAGTTTAGCAAGTGCGAGTTTTGGTTAAAGGAAGTTGGATTCCTTGGAAATGTTATATCCGGAGAAGGAATAGCAGTAGATCCCACCAAGGTTAACACTGTGACAAATTGGGAAGCACCCACGACAGTTGGAGAAATCCGAAGTTTTCTTGGACTCGCAGGATATTACCGGAGATTCATCGAGAATTTCTCGAAGATTGCAAAGCCTATGACGGAGTTGTTGAAGAAGGACACCAAATTCATTTGGACTGAGGAATGTGAGGCTAGTTTCCAGGAATTGAAGGAACGTTTCGCCAGTGTTGATTCTGCCAGATCAACGCAAGGATTATGATATGAGATTGCATTATCACCCAGGGAAGGCTAACGTAGTAGCCAATGCGTTGAGCCGCAAGAGCCATGTCAACACGCTCATGACCGGAGAGTTACCCAAGAAGTTAGCAGAGGATCTTCGTGAACTATGTTTGGAAATAGTTCCAAGAGGTTTTGTAGCAGCATTGGAGATTCAGTCTATTTTGATGGATAAGATCAGAGAAGCTCAGAAAACAGACAAGGAAATTGCTGAGATAAAGGAAAGGATGAGTAAAGGAAAAGCCAAGGGATTTCGTGAGGATGAACACGATACCTTATGGTTTGAGGACCGCGTTTATGTGCCCAATGATCCGGAGATCAGGAAGTTGATTCTGCAAGAGGCCCATGATTCACCATATTCGATTCACCCAGGAAATACCAAGATGTATTTGGATTTGAAGGATACTTTCTGGTGGACTGGAATGAAGAAGGATATTGCGGAGTATGTAGCAGTTTGTGATGTATGTCAGAGAGTAAAGGCAGAGCATCAGAAGCCAGCAGGATTGCTACAACCATTGCCGATACCCGAATGGAAGTGGGATAAACTAGGCATGGATTTTATCACAGGATTGCCCAAGACTCGTTCAGGCTATGACTCGATATGGGTTGTAGTCGATCGTTAGACGAAGGTAGCTCATTTCACCCCAGTAAAGACCACTTATACAAGTGCTAAGTTGGCAAATATATACATGACCAGGATCGTATGTCTGCATGGAGTTCCGAGGACCATTGTATCAGATAGAGGAACCCAGTTTACTTCAAAGTTTTGGAATCAGTTGCATGAGACTTTGGGTACCAGGCTAGAGTTCAGTACAGCCTTTCATCCACAGACAAATGGACAGACCGAGAGAGTCAATCAGATTTTGGAGGACATGCTAAGAGCTTGTGCGCTAGATTATGGATCTAGTTGGGACGACAATTTGCCATATGCAGAGTTCTCTTACAACAACAGTTATCAATCCAGTTTGAAGATGGCCCCTTTCGAAGCTCTGTGCGGAAGGAGGTGCAGGACAACGGTGTTGTGGGACGAAGTTGGAGACCGCCAGTTGTTTGGACCAGATTTGATTAAAGAGTCTGAACAGAAAGTGAAGTTGATTCGCGATAGACTCAGGGTAGCCCAGTCCAGGCAGAAGAGTTATGCGGATTCTAAACGCAAGGAGACAGTTTACGAAGTCAGAGACAGAGTTTATCTTCGAGTATCACCACTTCGAGGAGTAAAGCGCTTTGGAGTTAAGGGAAAGTTAGCGCCACGTTTTGTAGGACCATACAAAGTTTTGGAGCGTATAGGGGAAGTTGCTTACAAGTTGGAATTGCCCGAAGGATTGTCGGGAGTTCACGATGTGTTCCATGTTTCTCAGCTCAAGAAGTGCCATGCAGAGATGGCTGAGATACCACTGAGAGATACAGTGCCATTGGAAGCGATTCAGCTGGATAGTGACTTGACCTATGAGGAGAAACTAGTTAAGATTCTTGAGTATGCCAGCCGAGTCACCCCCAGCAAGGTTATCAAGTTTTGCAAAGTTCAGTGGAGTCACCATATCGAGGATGAAGCCACCTGGGAGTGAGAGGAAGATCTATGGAAGGACCACTCTCACCTATTTTCTAGCCAACCAGAATCTCGAGGGCGCGATTCATCTTAAGGGGGGTAGGTTTGTAACATCCCAAATTTTCAATTTGGAATGTTATACATTAGATCATCATGCATATCATATTTTATTGCATTTTGATTTGCGATCCTAGAAATTTCACGCAACTCAAGGACCCACGGAGAGAGTTGGGGATTTCGTTATTTTCATATTTGGGTTTTCTCAAATTTTGAAAATAGGATCATTTGTTTTAATTATTTTTCTCTCCAAAAATATTTCATATAAAAATATATGAGAGGGGATAAAATGACTTCTCCACAAATAATGAAATATTGGAGGAAAAATATTAAAAACAAATATTTGATTTTATTCGGATTGTATTTGATTTTATTCGAATTAGGAAAAATACGCGTTTTTCAAAATTGCATTTTAGGCCCAAATAAATGTTCATGTTGTCCAGCTTATTTTTAGAGGACGGGGAAAATTTATTTCGGGATTGTGGAGTCCGTTTAGTATTTCTTTTCTTACTTTTTCTGCACGTCTGAATTTTTTTTAAAGTCAACCGCCTTACGGGCCGTGTCCGACCCGGACACCTCAGCCCGGCCGGCCTTTAAAGCCGCGGCCCGAGCCCCGCCTCAACCCAAGTCACCGCCGCCCCGAAACCCTAGCCGCTGCCGCCGCCCAGCGCCGCCGCTGCCCCGCGCCGCTCGCCGCCCGCGTCGCCCCGCCACCCGCCGGAGCCCCGCCGCCCGACCCGCCACCCGCCGTAGCCCCGCCGCCTCTCGCCCGACGCCGCCACCCGCCGAAGCCGCTCGCCGCCGCCGCTGTCATGCGAACCGAGGTAGCCGCTGGTTTTTCTCAAAAAACCGTTCGGTTTTATTTCGAAACCGAGATGCGTTTTTTTTATATTAGATCGGTTTATTTTTTTCCAGTTTAGTTAAATAGAGAACGCCCGTTCGTTCGTTCGTTTTAACAAACGGTTTTTGTTTTTTTACACACAGCGAACGTTCGATCGTTAGCCTGTTCGTCAGTTTTTCTTTTTCTCGGATTTTCCGCGATTATTCCTGATCGCTATTTCCGATGTGTTTTTCGTTTTAGTATAACTTTTTGCTCGTTTATCAGAATCAGGCGGTTCAAGCGTCTAGAGTTTCGTCTCAAAATTCTCTTTCCGTTAACCAACTCAAACAAGTTTTTGCTACTGTAAAATTTGACTTAAATCCAGATTAGTAAACGAAGCTTGTTTCTTTCGCCGTTTGACCTTCATTGCTTCGTTTGAATTGATTCTTTTTGCAAACCGGAGTTCTTAAGTTGAACTTCTGGTTAGATCTCTTACTTTGAGTTTTATTCCGTGCACCCTTGCTTGATTACTTATGTATGTATTGTTTGTTTGCGATAGAGTACCTGGAGTGTGAAGCGTGCTACTACGAGTCTCTAGGTTTCACGGATCATCAGCAAGGCAAGTAACACTTTGATCATACTTTCATCACCCAGTTTTATTGCATTAGATCAATCCTCAAACAGTTGCATGATTAGGATCTGATTAATATGTGGGTTTTGGGAAGTAGATGAGGTAGTACCTATTGTCCTGTTTACTATCAAACCTTTGGGAGTTACTTCTACGTTTGCTTATATTGCTGTGCTATGCTCGTAGACGTGGATTGGTTTTGAGTGAATTCTTCATGACAGATGTGAGATTATTAATTTATGGTTCAACTTAAGGTGGCTACTTTAATTTACATCTGGGTGGATTGAGGCACCTGGAGAAACCAGTGTTGCATGTATTTTTGTTTATCCCGGAGTACCCGTGTGATCATCATATGGACCGCCACCCAGACTCAAAGGGATCATGAGATTATTCATGCTAGAAACTTCCGTGTGCAGCCACAAGCTATTATGGGCTCTAGCATAGTTGAGTAGGTTACATGACCTCTTGAAGAGGTGGGCTAGCAGATGTAGGGGAAAGTAGGTGTAACTATCCACCCGGAGTAAAGAGTAGTGTTTCTGAAAGACTGTGTCTCGGTCATCCGTTTCTCAAACACCATGTAGTGCGAGAAATCAAGCGGAGGCGATCGAGTCTTGTGGGGAAAAGTGCACAAACCTCTGCAGAGTGTACCAACTAATCATGATTAGCCATGTCCCCGGTTATGGACATCTTGAGTATCTAGTTCTTGGATTAGCATGTGAATCTCATCATCATGTTACTTAATTTAATTTGATTGGGTTAATCACGTTCTTAATTGGGATTGAGTTGGAGGTACCTTCTCAATGTTTAACAACCACCATGATAGTTAAATAAAATTTATTCCTTTGTGGTAGGGAAAATTTGGCTTTTCGCAAAACTGTAACCATAGAGCTTTCCACCAGCCAAATATGCATGTAGTGATAGCATTATTCTGTTCATTACTCTCTATGTGTTACTTTGCCAGCATATTCCATGTGCTGACCCATTTTCGGGCTACAACGTATCATGCTGCAGACTTTTCAGACGACGAGTAAGGAGCCTTAGGTCGTGGTCTTATACTCAGTGATGCCGTTGGAGTAGATGGACTCACTTTATCTTCCAAGCCTTCCGCTGTTATCGTATTTTAGATGGCCTTAAGCCATATTTATTGTATTGAGTTCTCTTGAACTATTCGATGTAATAAGTGTGTGATTGCTACTCTGTTATAAATCCTTCAAAGTACTGTGCGTGTCAGCATTACCGATCCAGGTATGACAGTGATGCACAGAGACTAGACTGTTTGAGGTCTGGTCGCTACAGCATCGATCACGGAGGGCTTCTACATCAACACCATAGCCTCTCCGATGATGTGTGAGTAGTTTACCTAAGACCTTCGGGTCCATAGTTATTAGCTAGATGGCTTCTTCTCTCTTTTTGGATCTCAATACAATGTTCTCCCCCTCTCTTGTGGAGATCTATTCGATGTAATCTTCTTTTGCGGTGTGTTTGTTGAGACCGATGAATTGTGGGTTTATGATCAAGTTTATCTATGAACAATATTTGAATCTTCTCTGAATTCTTTTATGTATGATTGGTTATCTTTGCAGGTCTCTTCGAATTATCAGTTTGGTTTGGCCTACTAGATCGATCTTTCTTGCAATGGGAGAAGTGCTGAGCTTTGGGTTCAATCTTGCGGTGTCCTTTCCCAGTGACAGTAGGGGCAGCAAGGCACGTATTGTATTGTTGCCATCGAGGATAACAAGATGGGGCTTATATCATATTGCATGAGTTTATCCCTCTACATCATGGCGTTACTCTGTTCTTATGAACTTAATACTCTAGATGCATGCTGGATAGCGGTCGATGTGTCGAGTAATAGTAGTAGATGCAGGCAGGAGTCGGTCTACTTGTCTTGGACGTGATGCCTATATACATGATCATACCTAGATATTCTCATAACTATGCTCAATTCTGTCAATTGCTCAACAGTAATTTGTTCACCTACCGTAATACTTATGCTCTCGAGAGAAGCCGCTAGTGAAACCTATGGCCCCCGAGTCTATCTTCCATCATATTAATCTTCCAACACTTAGCTATTTTTATTGCCTTTTATTTTACTTTGCATCTTTATCATAAAAATACCAAAAATATTATCTTATCATATCTATCAGATCTCACTCTCGTAAGTGACCGTGAAGGGATTGACAACCCCTTTATTGCGTTGGTTGCGAGGATTTATTTGTTTGTGTAGGTGCGAGGGACTCGTGCGTGGCCTCCTACTGGATTGATACCTTGGTTCTCAAAAACTGAGGGAAATACTTACGCTGCTTTACTGCATCACCCTTTCCTCTTCAAGGGAAAACCAACGTAGTGCTCAAGAGGTAGCAAGAAGGATTTCTGGCGCCGTTGCCGGGTAGTCTACGCAAAATTCAACATACCAAGTACCCATCACAAACCCTTATCTCCCGCATTACATTATTTGCCATTTGCCTCTTGTTTTCCTCTCCCCCACTTCACCCTTTCCGTTTTATTCGCCCTCTCTTTTCCGTTCGCCTCTTTTTCGCTTACTTCTTGTTTGCTAGTGTGTTGGATTGCTTGCTTGTCACAATGGCTCAAGATAATACTAAATTGCGTGATTTTACCAATACCCACAACAATGATTTCCTTAGCACTCCAATTGCTCCTCTTACCGATACTGAATCTTGTGAAATCAATACTGCTTTACTAAATCTTGTCATGAAAGATCAATTCGCCGGCCTTCCTAGTGAAGATGCCGCTACCCATATAAATAGCTTCATTGATTTGTGTGATATGCAAAATAAGAAAGATGTGGATAATGATATTGTTAAATTGAAGCTATTTCCTTTTTCTCTTAGAGATCGTGCTAAAGCTTGGTTTTCGTCTTTGCCTAAAAATAGTATTGATTCTTGGAATAAGTGCAAAGATGCTTTTATTTCTAAGTATTTTCCTCCCGCTAAGATCATCTCTCTTAGAAACGATATTATGAATTTTAAGCAACTTGATCACGAACATGTTGCACAAGCTTGGGAGAGCATGAAATTAATGATACATAATTGCCCTACACATGGTTTGAATTTGTGGATGATTATACAAAATTTTTGTGCCGGATTGAATTTTGCTTCTAGAAATCTTTTAGATTCGGCCGCGGGAGGCACTTTTATGCAAATCACTTTAGGAGAAGCTACTAAACTCCTAGATAATATTATGGTTAATTATTCTCAATGGCACACTGAAAGATCTACTAATAAAAAGGTGCATGCGATAGAAGAAATTAATGTTTTGAGTGGAAAGATGGATGGACTTATGAAATTATTTGCTACTAAAAGTGTTTCTTCTGATCCTAAAGATATGCCTTTGTCTACTTTGATTGAGAATAATAATGAATCTATGGATGTGAATTTTGTTGGTAGGAATAATTTTGGTAACAATGCGTATAGAGGAAACTTTAATCCTAGGCCGTATCCTAGTGATTCCTCTAATAATTATGGTAATTACTACAACAATTCTTATGGAAATTTTAATAAGATGCCCTCTGAATTTGAGACTAGTGTTAAATAATTTATGAATTCGCAAAAGAATTTCAATGCTTTGCTTGAACAAAAATTGCCTAAGATTGATGAATTGGCTAGGAACGTTGATAGAATTTCTCTTGATGTTGATTCTTTGAAACTTAGATCTATTCCACCTAAGCATGATATAAATGAGTCTCTCAAAGCCATGAGAATGTCCATTGATGAGTGCAAAGAAAGAACCGCTAGGATGCGTGCTAAGAAAGATTGCTTTGTGAAAGCGTGTTCTTCTAATTTCTATGAAAATAAAGATGAAGATCTAAAAGTTATTGATGTGTTCCCTATTAAATTTTTGTTTTGCAATATGAATCTTGATAATGATGGGACAGAATATGATCCACATTTACCTAGAAGGGGTTCCAAAAATTCGGAGTTTTTAGATCTTGATGCAAAAATTGGTAAAAGTGGGATTGAAGGGATCAAAACTCTAGATATTAATGAACCCACTATTTTGGATTTCAAGGAATTTAGTTATGATAATTGCTCTTTGATAGATTGTATTTCCTTGTTGCAATCCGTGCTAAATTCTCCACATGCTTATAGTCAAGATAAAGCTTTTACTAAACATATCGTTGATGCTTTGATGCAATCCAATGAAGAAAAACTTGAGTTGGAAGTTTCTATCCCTGGAAAACTTTATGATGAGTGGGAACCTACTATTAAAATTAAAATTAAAGATCATGAATGCTATGCTTTGTGTGATTTGGGTGCTAGTGTTTCCGTGATCCCAAAAACTTTGTGCGATTTGCTAGGTTTCCGTGATTTTGATGATTGCTCTCTAAACTTGCACCTTGCGGATTCCACCATTAAGAAAACTATTTGAAGAATTAATGATGTTCTTATTATTGCAAATAGGAATTATGTACCCGTAGATTTTATTGTTCTTGATATAGATTGCAATCCTTCATGTCCTATTATTCTTGGTAGACCTTTCCTTAGAACGATTGGTGCAATTATTGATATGAAGGAAGGGAATATTAGATTCCAATTTCCGTTAAGGAAAGGCATGGAACACTTCCCTAGAAAGAAAATAAAATTACCTTATTAATCTATTATGAGAGCGACTTATGGATTGCCTACCAAAGATGGCAATACCTAGATCTATCTTTGCTTTTATGCCTAGCTAGGGTTTATTTTTAGTTTTTTTTGCTTTTTGCTTCTGTTGAGGAATAACTATTTGATCTAGCCTCTGGTTATATGTGGTTTTATGTTTTAAGTAGTGTCTGTGCCAAGTTAAACCTATATGATCTTCTTGGATGATAGTTATTTGATCTTGCTGAAAATTCCAGAAACTTTCTGTTCACGAAAATATTTGTTAAAAATCACCAGAATGTGATAAAATAGTGATTCCAATTGCTGCTGATCAATAAACAAATTATATAGGTCTTCCTATTTTGTCTGAATTTTTGGAGTTCCAGAAGTTTGCGTTAGTTACAGATTACTACAGACTGTTCTGTTTTTGATAGATTCTGTTTTTCGTGTGTTGTTTGCTTATTTTGATGAATCTATGGCTAGTAAAATAGTTTATAAACCATAGATAAGTTGGAATACAGTAGGTTTAAAACCAATATAAATAAAGAATGAGTTCATTACAGTACCTTGAAGTGGTGTTTTGTTTTCTTTCGCTAACGGAGCTCACGAGATTGTCTGTTAAGTTTTGTGTTGTGAAGTTCTCAAGTTTTGGGTTAAAGATTTTGATGGATTATGGAACAAGGAGTGGCAAGAGCCTAAGCTTGGGGATGCCCATGGAACCCCAAGATAATCTAAGGACACCTAAAAGCCAAAGCTTGGGGATGCCCCGGAAGGCATCCCCTCTTTCGTCTACTTCCATCGGTAACTTTACTTGGAGCTATATTTTTATTCACCACATGATATGTGTTTTGCTTGGAGCGTCTTGTATTATTTGAGTCTTTATTTGTTTGTTTGCCACAATCATCCTTTCTTTACACACCTTTTGAGAGAGTCACACTTGATTCGGAATTTGTTAGAATTCTCTATGTGCTTCACTTATATCTTTTGAGCTATATAGTTTTTGCTCTAGTGCTTCACTTATATCTTTTAGAGCACGGCGGTGGTTTTGTTTTATAGAAAGTATTATTCTCTCATGCTTCACTTATATTATTTTGAGAGTCTTAAACAACATGGTAATTTGCTTAAGTATTCAAGACTAGTAAAAAACTTTCTTATGAGTGTGCTGAATGCTAAGAGAAGTTTGATGCTTGATGATTGTTTTGAGATATGGAGGTAGTGATATTAAAGTTGTGCTAGTTGAGTAGTTGTGAATTTGAGAAATACTTGTGTTGAAGTTTGCAAGTCCCGTAGCATGCACGCATGGTAGACGTTATGTAACAAATTTCAAACATGAGGTATTCTTTGATTGTCCTGCTTATGAGTGGCGGTCGGGGACGAGCGATGGTCTTTTCCTACCAATCTATCCCCCCAGGAGCATGCGCGTAGTGCTTGGTTTTTGATGACTTGTACATTTTTGCAATAAGTATGTGAGTTCTTTACGACTAATGTTGAGTCCATGGATTATACGCACTCTTACCCTTCCATCATTGCTAGCCTCTTCGGTACCGTGCATTGCCCTTTCTCACATTGAGAGTTGGTGCAAACTCCGCCGGTGCATCCAAACCCCGTGATATGATACGCACTTTCACACATAAACCTCCTTATATCCTCCTCAAAACAGCCACCATACCTACCTATTATGGCATTTCCACAGCCATTCCGAGATATGTTGCCATGCAACTTTCCACCGTTCCGTTTTATCATGGCACGTTCATCATTGTCATATTGCTTTGCATGATCATGTGGTTGACATCGTATTTGTGGCAAAGCCACCATTCATAATTTTTCATACATGTCACTCTTGATTCATTGCTATCCCGGTATACCGCCGGAGGCATTCATATAGAGTCATACTTTGTTCTAGTATCGAGTTGTAATCATTGAGTTGTAAATAAATAGAAGTGTGACGATCACCATTCATACAGCATTGTCCCAAAAAAAAGAGAAAGGCCAAATAAAAAAAGAGAAGGCCCCAAAAAAAGGGGACAATGCTACTATCCTTTTTCCACACTTGTGCTTCAAAGTAGCACCATGATCTTCATGATAGAGAGTCTCTTGTTTTGTCACTTTCATATACTAGTGGGAATTTTTCATTATAGAACTTGGCTTGTATATTCTAACAATGGGCTTCCTCAAATGCCCTAGGTCTTCGCGAGCAAGCAAGTTGGATGCACACCCACTTAGTTTCTTTTGTTGAGCTTTCATGCATTTATAGCTCTAATGCATCCGTTCCATGGCAATCCCTACTCCTTGCATTAACATCAATCGATGGGCATCTCCATAGCTCTTTGATTAGCCGCGTTGATGTGAGACTTTCTCCTTTTTTGTCTTCTCCACATAACCCCCATCATTATATTCTATTCCACCCATAGTGCTATATCCATGGCTCACGCTCATGTATTGCGTGAAGGTTGAAAAAGTTGGAGATTACTAAAGTGTGAAACAATTGCTTGGCTTGTCATCGGGGTTGTGCATGATGAGAGCATTCTTGTGTGACGAAAATGGAGCATGGCTAAACTATATGATTTTGTAGGGATGAACTTTATTTGGCCATGTTATTTTGAGAGGATATAATTGCTTAGTATGCTTGAAGTATTATTACTTTTATGTCAATGTTAAAGTTTTATCTTGAATCTTTCGAATCTGAATATTCATACCACAATTAAGAGAATTACATTGAAATTATGCCAAGTAGGATTCCACATCAAAAATTCTGTTTTTATCGTTTACCTACTCGAGGACGAGCAGGAATTAAGCTTGGGGATGCTTGATACGTCTCCAACGTATCTATAATTCTTGATTGTTCCATGCTATATTATATTCTGTTTTGGACATTAATGGGCTTTATTATACACTTTTATATTATTTTTGGGACTAACCTATTAACCGGAGGCCCAGCCCAGAATTGCTGTTTTTTTGCCTATTTCAGAGTTTCGCAGAAAAAGAATATCAAACGGAGTCCAAACGGAATGAAACCTTCGGGAACGTGATTTTCGGAACGAACGTGATCCAGAGGACTTGGACCCTACGCCAAGACATCAACCAGGAAGGCACGAGGTAGGGGGGCGCGCCTACCCCCCTGGGCGCGCCCTCCACCCTCGTGGGCCCCATGTTGCTCCACCGACGTACTTCTTCCTCCTATATATACCTACGTACCCCTAAACTACCAGATATGGAGCCAAAAACCTAATTCCACCACCGCAACCTTCTGTACCCATGAGATCCCATCTTGGGGCCTTTTCCGGAGCTCCACCGGAGGGGGCATCGATCACGAAGGGCTTCTACATCAACACCATAGCCTCTCCGGTGATGTGTGAGTAGTTTACCTCAGACCTTCGGGTCCATAGTTATTAGCTAGATGGCTTCTTCTCTCTTTTTGGATCTCAATACAATGTTCTCCCCCTCTCTTGTGGAGATCTATTTGATGTAATCTTCTTTTGCGGTGTGTTTGTTGAGACCGATGAATTGTGGGTTTATGATCAAGTTTATCTATGAACAATATTTGAATCTTCTCTGAATTATTTTATGTATGATTGGTTATCTTTGCAAGTCTCTTCGAATTAGCAGTTTGGTTTGGCCTACTAGATTGATCTTTCTTGCAATGGGAGAAGTGCTTAGCTTTGGGTTCAATCTTGCGGTGTCCTTTCCCAGTGACAGTAGGGGCAGCAAGGCACGTATTGTATTGTTGCCATCGAGGATAACAATATGGGGTTTATATCATATTGCATGAGTTTATCCCTCTACATCATGTCATCTTGCTTAAAGCGTTACTCTGTTCTTATGAACTTAATACTCTAGATGCATGCTGGATAGCGGTCGATGTGTGGAGTAATAGTAGTAGATGCACGCAGGAGTCGGTCTACTTGTCTTGGACGTGATGCCTATATACATGATCATACCTAGATATTCTCATAACTATGCTCAATTCTGTCAATTGCTCAACAGTAATTTGTTCACCTACCGTACTTATGCTCTCAAGAGAAGCCACTAGTGAAACCTATGGCCCCCGGGTCTATCTTCCATCATATTAATCTTCCAACACTTAGCTATTTTTATTGCCTTTTATTTTACTTTGCATCTTTATCATAAAAATACCAAAAATATTATCTTATCATATCTATCAGATCTCACTCTCGTAAGTGACCGTGAAGGGATTGACAACCCCTTTATTGCGTTGGTTGCGAGGATTTATTTGTTTGTGTAGGTGCAAGGGACTCGTGCGTGGCCTCCTACCGAATTGATACCTTGGTTCTCAAATACTGAGGGAAATACTTGCGCTGCTTTACTGCATCACCCTTTCCTCTTCAAGGGAAAACCAACGCAGTGCTCAAGAGGTAGCATGTACCTCCTCTGGGCATCTTCATCCTCGCTGTCTAGATCGTCAGACAGCACCTATACATATAGTAAAAAAATGGCATCAAATCACTAATTACATGCCGCGAAGTAGGATTAGGAATTGATGGCTAGTTATTTATACCTATTCATAGATTATGGTTTGATTTTTAAGCACAATCATCTATGTACAGACCAATCTTGAAGAAAATAATGGCACAAACATATGTAGGTCATTCAAAATCAATTGTCAAGTCCTGGCTAGGAATTATTAGCATGAACACTAACCCTAGTCGGATTACTTGCACAAAGCATTTGCAGGGATGAAACAACTAATCACTTATCACTTGTACCATTCAAACAATCAATACACTACACGGATCTAACGAAACTTACTCAGATTTCATGGATTGGGAGAACATAACCACAGGATTTCTATTCCAAAAAGGGGGAGGCAGGAGTAACCAAAGAAACCCTATGATCTATTTGACACATAAATGGGTATAGATGACTAACGAGCTGTCCTCGTCGTCGGAGTCGTTGCCGGAGTGGTCGTCGGAGTCGGTGTGGAACTCCGCCTCTGGCTGTGGAAGCTCGACGCCGTCGATGACGTCAGGGTGCAGCGAACTCGCCGGCGGTGACGGCAACCTCTGTCTCCATCTCCACGCCGTGCTCTGGTGCTTTAGCAGCCCCGACGTCGCCACTCCCTCCGATGGGGCGCTTCGGTGGCGTCCTCATACACTGACGGCTTTGAGGACTGAGAGCGGCGTCGAGGTTGCAAGCGGAGAGAGAGGATTGTGTGTGCCTAGCGGGGATGGGGGTGCGGCCGCTCGGGCGCACCATTAATATGGAGTAGTGGGAGTTGTGGGAGAGAGGCGAGCTGCGGTCAAACCGAAGGCTCGCCTCCCGGTGAGCCTGCGCACCAGACTGCTGGCATGCCTACCAAAGTTTCACATAGCTACTCGCACGCCTCCCGATGACACTACACAGCGAGCACGCCTCTGTCAATTCACACACCAGCACGCACGCCTCCCCGTCTGGCTGCGCGGCGGACTGCTCGCATGCGTCCCGTCAACTCAAGCCTGCTCGCACGCCACACAGGTCGTGCGGCGGCACATATATTGTTTTTCTATTTGGATGATTAATGCTGCCGCTTTATTGCTTAACCGAAGCATGGCACATATCCATTGTTGGTCTAACGCTCATGGTTCGAATAAATAATCCGTTTGGGATATTGTTTCCCAATTATTAATAATCTCCCGTCTGTAATTAGATAAAGATTACATCAAAACTGGTCTCAAATTTGACAAAAAAAGTACAATGCCACTTTGTATTGGTGTCCATATGATAACATGATAAGTTTCATGAACTTCAAATAAGTTTTGGATATACTAGAATTTAAAAATCGAGATTCTCAATGCTTGAAATTTGTTGCACGGGGAGTAAACATGCACCCAGTGAGACACATGTGTTTTTGCAATCCATTTAGGTGCACTGTCACGTGTGCATGTAGCTCAAATTTGATTTTTACACATTATACCCATAGAAAGTCAATCAATTTACTAAAACGTCTTAATGATCTCTGCGAATTTTTTGAAATTAAAACGTCCCTCCTTTGGTAACATGTATGTTCACCACAGGAAAATTAATTTAACATGCATCGTAGTTGCTGTGGATTCGCGGTGTGTGTGTGTGTGTGCGTCTGGGGGTGGTGGGTGGCTCGCAGTACACTACGAGTTGTGAGCCACCGTGTGGGTTGGTCATTTTTTTAGGCAGGCTGGTGCCACATCAGAGTCGTCAAATCGTTATTTAAAACATTACACAACCCTTTCATACATAAATGTTTTGGCCACATGCAGTCGATGGTTGTCCTACACGACACTCGATACTCGCGCATGACGCTTTCTGTGGGCCCGCGAGGTCGTCGTCCATCACTTTGACGAACAGCTGGCAGTGAGGTTAATTTGACCAGCAAGGTATAATCTTTTTTGTTTGTGTTATGGTGGTATATAGTACGTGTCGAAGAGGTGGGAGGGGACTAGCATATATACTACACGTATGCGTCCGTGAATAAGTACACCTCACTCAGTGTCGGGACTTTTTGGTTACCGAGGCACGTGCCACATCAAAATTGTGAAATTGGTTATTCAAACATCACACAACACCTTTTTAGGCCAAATGCATATATATCCTAGCTAGGACACTCACGTGTGACGCTTCCATCTGTGGGCCTACGAGGCCATCGTCGATGCATGCATGCATGCATCACTTTGGCCTACCTCGGGAGAGGTTAATTAATTTCACCATCGATGAGGATTCTTTTGAGTTGTACATATATTATGGCAGGAGCATATAGTATGCGGTGAAGAGGGGGGAAGGGGACCATCATATGTAGTACGCTTGATATAAACCTCGCTCTCTGTGGGTGCATGGTTTATGGTTTTTGAGGCATGTGGCACATCAAAGTTGTGCATTTTGGGTATTCAACATATATATGTTTGCCCACATGCAAAGCGGTGGTGGTTGTCCTCTCGCACCCACATAAGCGGTTATCAGTGATATCGATGCTTTCCATCTGTGGGCCCGCTTGGTCCATCACTTCTTTTTGCCTGACAACGAGAGAGGTTAATTTGACTTAGGAGGGGATTATTATTTTTGCTCTGGGCTGACATGCATGATACACTTTGAGCACACACATATGCATGAATCCCTCCCATCGAATCGAAGTGGCTAGTACAACGACAATGATACGTCCATTTTGCATCATGCTTTTATATCGATATTTATTGCATTATGGGCTGTTATTACACGTTATGTCACAATACTTATGCCTATTCTCTCTTATTTACAAGGTTTACATGAAGAGGGAGAATGCCGGCAGCTGGAATTCTGGGCTGGAAAAGGAGCAAATATTAGAGACCTATTCTGCGCAGCTCCAAAAGTCCTGAAACTTCATGGGAGTTATTTTTGGAATTAATAAAAAATACCGGTGAAAGAATCCACCAGAGCGGGCCCACACCCTGGCCACGAGGGTGGGGGGCGCGCCCTACCCCTTGGGCGCGCCCCCTGCCTCTTGGGCCCCTTGGCAGGCCTCCGGTGCCCATCTTCTGCTATATGAAGTCTCTCGTCCGAGAAAAAATCATAAGCAAGCTTTCGGGAAGAAACTCCGCCGCCACGAGGCGGAACCTTGGCGGAACCAATCTAGGGCACTGGCAGAGCTGTTCTGCCGGGGAAACTTCCCTCCGGGAGGGGGAAATCATCGCCATCATCATCACCAACGATCCTCTCATCGGGAGGTGGTCAATCTCCATCAACATCTTCACCAACACCATCTCCTCTCAAACCCTAGTTCATCTCTTGAATCTAATCTTTGTCCCAAAGCCTCAGATTGGTACCTGTGGGTTGCTAGTAGTGTTGATTACTCCTTGTAGTTGATGCTAGTTGGTTTATTTGGTGAAAGATCATATGTTCAGATCCTTTATGCATATTAATACCCCTCTGATTATGAACATGAATATGATTTGTGAGTAGTTACGTTTGTTCCTGAGGACATGGGAGAAGTCTTGCTATAAGTAGTCATGTGAATTTGGTATTCGTTCGATATTTTGATAAGATGTATGTTGTCTTTCCTCTAGTGGTGTTATGTGAACGTCGACTACATGACACTTCACCATTGTTTGGGCCTAGAGGAAGGCATTGGGAAGTAATAAGTGATGATGAGTTGCTAGAGTGACAGAAGCTTAAACCCTAGTTTATGAGTTGCTTCGTAAGGGGCTGATTTGGATCCATATGTTTGATGCTATGGTTAGGTTTACCTTAATACTTCTTTCGTAGTTGCAGATGCTTGCAACAGGGGTTAATCATAAGTGGCATGCTTGTCCAAGAAAGGACAGCACCCAAGCACCGGTCCACCCACATACCAAATTATCAAAGTAATGAACGTGAATCATATGGGCGTGATGAAAACTAGCTTGACGATAATTCCCATGTGTCCTCGGGAGCGCTTTTCTCTATATAAGAGTTTGTCCAGCCTTGTCCTTTGCTACAAAAAGGATTGGGCCATCTTGCTGCACCTTGTTTACTTTCATTACTTGTTACCCGTTACAAATTACCTTATCATAAAACTATCTGCTACCGATAATTTCAGTGCTTGCAGAGAATACCTTACTGAAAACCGCTTGTCATTTCCTTCTGCTCCTCGTTGGGTTTGACACTCTTACTTATCGAAAGGACTACGATAGATCCCCTACACTTGTGGGTCATCAAGACCCTTTTCTGGCGCCGTTGCCGGGGAGTGAAGCGCCTTTGGTAGGTGGAATTTGGTAAGGAAAAATTTATATAGTGTACTGAAATTTACTGTCACTTGTTACTATGGAACATAATCCTTAGAGTTGCTCCTCAACCTACTGAACCTACTGAAAATGTTTAGTTTGAAATTCCTTCGGGTATGATAGAGAAACTGCTAGCTAATCCTTTTATAGGAGATGGAACATTACATCCCGATTTGCACCTAATCTATGTGGATGAAGCTTGTGGATTATTTAAGCTTGTAGGTATGCCCAAGGATGTTATCAAGAAGAAGATCTTCCCTTTATCTTTGAAGGGAGACGCATTGACATGGTATAGGCTCTGTGATGATATGGGATCATGGAACTACCAACGATTGAAATTGGAATTTCATCAACAGTTTTATCCTATGCATCTTCTTCATCGTGATCGTAATTATATATATAAATTTTGGCCTCGCAAAGGAGAAAGCATCGCTCAAGCTTGGGGGAGGCTTAAGTCAATGTTATATTCTTGCCCCAATCATGAGCTCTCAAGAGAAATGATTATTCAAAAAATTTATGCTCGGCTTTCTCTCAATAATCGCTCCATGCTCGATACTTCTTGTACTGGATCTATTATGATGAAGACTATTGAATTCAAATGGGATTTATTGGAACGAATTAATTGCAACTCCGAAGATTGGGATCTCGACGAAGGTAAGGAGTCAGGTATTACACCTAAGTTTGATTGTGTTAAATCTTTTAAGGATACCGATGTTTTCCGTGAATTTAGCACTAAATATGGACTTGACTCTGAGATAGTAGCTTCTTTCTGTGAATCCTTTGCTACTCATGTTGATCTCCCTAAGGAGAAGTGGTTTAAATATAATCCTCCCATTGAAGTAAAGTAGTTGCACCAATTAAAGTTGAAGAAAAGACTATCACTTATGATGATCCTGTTGTTCCTGCTGCTTATATTGAGAAGCCACCTTTCCCTGTTAGAATAAATGATCATGCTAATGCTTCAACTGTAGTCAACAAAAGTAATATTAGGACACACAAACCCCTGAGCAAGTTAAAATTGAACCTAAAATTGCTATGGTTCAAGATCTCTTGGCTGATAATATTGATGGGCATGTTATTTACTTCTATGATGAGACTGCTAGAATTGCTAAACCTGGTGCTAAAGATAAACATAGACCTGTGGTAGGCATGCCTGTTATTTCTGTTAAAATAGGAGATCATTGTTATCATGGCTTGTGTGTTATGGGTGCTAGTGCTAGTGCAATACCTCATTCTTTATACGAAGAAATTATGCATGATATTGCACCTGCTGAGATAGAAGATATCGATGTTACCATTAAGCTTGCCAATAGAGATACTATTTCACCGATTGGGATTGTCAGAGATGTTGAAGTCTTGTGTGGGAAGGTTAAATATCCTGCTGATTTTCTTGTTCTTGGTTCCCCACAAGATAGCTTTTGTCCCATTATATTTGGTAGACCCTTCTTGAACACTGTTAATGCTAGGATAGACTGTGAAAAGGATGTTGTTACTATTGGTTTGGGTGATATGTCTCATGAGTTTAATTTTGCTAAATTTAGTAGACAACCCTGTGATGAGGAATTGCCTAGTAAAGATGAAATTATTGGTCTTGCTTCTATTGCCGTGCCTCCTAGTGATCCTTTAGAACAATATTTGCTGGACCATGAAAATGATACGTTTATGAATGAAAGAAGGGAAATAGATGAAGTATTCTTTAAACAGGGACCTATTCTGAAACACAACTTCCCTATTGAAATCCTAGGGGATCCTCCTCCACCCAAAGGTGATCCCGTGTTTGAGCTTAAACCATTACCTGATACTCTTAAATATGCTTATCTTGATGAAAAGAAGATATATCCTATTATTATTAGTGCTAACCTTTCAGAGCATGAAGAAGAGAAATTATTGAAAACTCTGAAGAAGCACCGTGCTGCTATTGGATATACTCTTGATGATCTTAAGGGCATTAGTCCCACTCTATGTCAACACAAAATAAGTTTGGAGAAAGACGCCAAACCAGTTATTGATCACCAACGATGGCTAAATCCTAAGATGAAAGAAGTGGTAAGAAAGGAAATATTAAAGCTCCTTGAAGCAGGTATAATTTATCCCGTTGCTGATAGTCAGTGGGTAAGTCCTGTCCATTGTGTCCCTAAGAAGGGAGGTATTACTGTCGTTCCTAATGATAAAGATGAATTGATTCCGCAAAGAATTATTACATGTTATAGGATGGTGATTGATTTCCGCAAATTAAATAAAGCTACTAAAAAGATCATTACCCTTTGCCATTCATTGATCAAATGCTAGAAAGATTATCCAAACATACACATTTTTGCTTTCTAGATGGTTACTCTGGTTTCTCTCAAATACCTGTGTCAGCTGATGATCAAGAAAAGACCACTTTTACTTGCCCCTTCGGTACCTTTGCTTATAAACGTATGCCTTTTGGTTTATGTAATGCACCTTCTACCTTTCAAACATGCATGATGGCTATATTCTCCGACTTTTGTGAAAAGATTTGTGACGTTTTCATGGATGATTTCTCTGTTTATGGATCCTCTTTTGATGATTGCTTGAGCAACCTTGATCGAGTTTTGCAGAGATGTGATGGAAATAACCTTGTCTTGGATTGGGAGAACTGCCACTTTATAGTTAATGAAGGTATTGTCTTGGGGCATAAAATTTCTGGAAGAGGTATTGAAGTTGATAAAGCTAAAGTTGATGCTATTGAAAAGATGTCGTGTCCCAAGGACATTAAAGGTATAAGAAGTTTTCTTGGTCATGCAGGTTTTTATAGGAGGTTCATTAAGGACTTCTCAAAAATTTCCCGGCCTCTGACTAACCTATTACAAAAAGATATACCTTTTGTCTTTGATGATGATTGTGTGGAAGCATTTGAAATACTTAAGAAAGCATTGATTTCTGCACCTATTGTTCAGCCACCTGATTGGAATTTACACTTTGAAATTATGTGTGATGCTAGTGATTATGCTGTAGGTGCAGTTCTAGGACAAAGAGTTGATAAGAAATTAAATGTCATTCAATATGCTAGTAAAACTCTAGACAATGCCCAGAGAAATTATGCTACTACTGAAAAGGAATTCTTAGCAGTTGTATTTGCTTGTGATAAGTTCGGACCTTATAATGTTGATTCTAAAGTAACTATTCACACTGATCATGCTGCTATTAAATGTCTTATGGAAAAGAAAGATGCTAAACCTATACTTATTAGATGGGTTCTCCTACTACAAGAATTTGATTTGCATATTATTGATAGAAAGGGAGCTGAGAACCCCGTTGCAGACAACTTGTCTAGGTTAGTGAATGTTCTGGATGACCCACTACCTATTGATGATAGCTTTCCTAATGAGCAATTAAATGTCATAAATGCTTCTCGTACTACTCCATGGTATGCTGATTATGCTAATTACATTGTTGCTAAATTTATACCACCTAGTTTCACATACTAGCAAAAGAAAAAGTTTTTCTATGATTTAAGACATTACTTCTGGGATGACCCACACATTTATAAAGAAGGAGTAGATGGTGTTATTAGACGTTGTATACCTGAGCATGAATAGGAACAGATCCTACGCAAGTGTCACTCCGAAGCTTATGGAGGACACCACGCTGGAGATAGAACTGCACATAAGGTATTGCAATCCGGTTTTTATTGGCCTACTCTCTTTAAAGATGCCCGTAAGTTTGTCTTGTCTTGTGATGAATGTCAAAGAATTGGTAATATTAGTAGACGTCAAGAAATGCCTATTAATTATTCACTCGTTATTGAACCATTTGATGTTTGGGGCTTTGATTACATGGGACCGTTTCCTTCCTCTAATGGGTATACACATATTTTAGTTGTTGTTGATTACGTTACTAAGTGGGTAGAAGCTATTCCAACTAGTAGTGCTGATCATAACACCTCTATTAAGATGCTTAAAGAAGTTATTTTCCGAGGTTTGGAGTCCCTAGATATTTAATGACTGATGGTGGTTCTCATTTTATTCATGGTGCCATTCGTAAAATGCTTGCTAAGTACGATGTTAATCATAGAATAGCATCTCCATATCACCCACAGTCTAGTGGTCAAGTAGAATTGAGTAATAAAGAGCTCAAATAAATTTTGCAAAAGACTGTTAACAAATATAGAAAGAATTGGTCCAAGAAACTTGATGATGCATTATGGGCCTATAGAACTGCATATAAAAATCCTATGGGTATGTCTCCGTATAAAATGGTGTATCGAAAAGCATGCCACTTGCCTCTCAAATTAGAACATAAGGCATATTGGGCCATTAAAGAGCTCAATTATGATTTCAAACTTGCCGGTGAGAAGAGGCCATTTGACATTAGCTCACTTGATGAATGGAGAACCCAAGCCTATGAGAATGCCAAACTATTTAAAGAAAAAGTTAAAAGATGGCATGACAAAACGATACAAAAGCGTGAGTTTAATATAGGTGATTATGTGTTGCTATTCAACTCTCGTTTAAGATTTTTTGCAGGAAAACTCCTCCCTAAATGGGAAGGTCCTTACGTCATCGAGGAGGTCTATCATTCCGGTGCCATAAAAATCAACAACTTCGAAGGCACAAATCCGAAGGTGGTGAACGGTCAAAGAATCAAACATTATATCTCAGGTAATCCCATAAATGTTGAAACTAATATTATTGAAACCGTAACCCCGGAGGAATACATAAGGGACACTTTGCAGAACATTTCAGACTCCGAAAAGGAATAGGTATGTGGTACGGTAAGTAAACCGACTCCAAAACAGTTCTAATGGCATTTTTTCTCCGTTTTGGAATATTTAGAAAAATAGGGAAATAAGAAGTAGTCCGGGAAGGACACGAGGCATCCACGAGGGTGGAGGGCGCGCCCTACCCCCCTAGGCGCGCCCCCTGCCTCGTGGGCACCTCGTGTGCTCTCCGGACTCCGTTTTCTTGCACATTACTCCTTTTGGTCGGTAAAAATTCATTATATAATCTCCCGAAGGTTTTGACCCTCGTATCAAGCAAGTATCCTCTGTTTTTGTTTCGAGTTGTTTCTGTAGTAGGTTTGGAGCAAGATGTCATCTCAGGATTCTAACGGAGAGAGCTATATCTCACATCTCGTTGCTGACCCAAAGACCTATGGGGATCTATCTCCTTGTGGTCGAACTACAGATGATGAGGACGATGCTCATTCGATGAGGATCAATGATTCAAGTTCGTAGGAGGAGGATGTCCCTTTACCTCAACCGGGGGATATGCACGTGAAGTTCAAGAAGTCTAGTCTTCCTAAGAGGGCTAAACTGTCTAACAACCGATCTATTCCTTCTCGTTTTCGGCAGAAAAGCAAAGGAGATTTATGTGACAAGATCTTGAAGCTGGAATCGGAGGTCGGTGATTTAAAGGAGGAAATTGCCCTTCTCGAGTACAATATGAAAAAGCCGAAGGCACAATTATCTTCATCATCACCATCTTCTCCACCTCCAAAGAAGGAGACATAATCACATGGGTATGGGCACTCCCCTTGGCAACTGCCAAGCTTGGGGGAGGTGCCCCAGTATCGTATCACCATCACACTCATATCTTTACCGTTTTTCTTAGTTCGATCCTTATGGTAATATCTTGATCTAGTAGAATAAAGTTTTAGTGTGATTTAGTTTTAAGTTTTGCTTCTTGATCCTTCTATGTAATTGAGTCCGTGAGCTATATATAATAAAGATTAGTGTTGAGTCAAGGGCTTGATTATCTTGCTATGATCGTGAGGGAATTGAAGAAAAAGAAAGAATGAAAAGAAGTAAAGAGATCATATTGATCTTATGGAGAGTAATGACTTCACATATAAAGAGTATGATGATTAAAAGTTGTTGAGAGTTGACAAACTTAGTTTTGGTCATCGTTGCAATTAATAGGAAGTAATAAAGAAAGAGAGGTTTTCACATATAAATATACTATCTTGGACATCTTTTCGGATTGTGAGCACTCATTAAAGTATGGCATGCTAAAGAGTTGATGTTGGACAAGGAAGACAACATAATGGTTTATGTTTTCTTATATCTGAAATGAAGTATATTGTCATGGATCATCCAACATGTTGAGCTTGCCTTCCCCTCTCATGCTAGCCAAATTCATTGCACCAAGTAGAGATACTACTTGTGCTTCCAAATACCCTTAAAACCAGTTTTGCCATGAGAGTCCACCATATCTACATATGGATTGAGTAAGATCCTTCAAGTAAGTTGTCGTCGTTGCATGCAATAAAAATTGCTCTCTAAATATGTATGACTTATTAGTGTGGAGAAAATAAGCTTTATACGATCTTGTGATGTGGAAGAAATAAAAGCGATGGACTGCATAATAAAGGTCCACATCACAAGTGGCAATATAAAGTGACGTTCTTTTGCATTAAGATTTGGTGCATCCAACCATAAAGGAACATGACAACCTCTGCTTCCCTCTGCGAAGGGCCTATCTTTTACTTTTTGTCTTATTCCTTATGCAAGAGTCATGGTGATCTTCAGCTCTCCTTTTTATATTTTATCCTTTGGCAAGCACATTGTGCTGGAAAGATCCGGATATATATATATATATAGACACACACACACACACACACATATATATATATATATCCAGTTGGATGTAAGTTAGCATGAATTATTATTGTTGACATTACCCTTGAGGTAAAAGGTTGGGAGGCAACACTATAAGCCCCTATCTTTCTCTGTGTCCGATTAAAACTCCATACCCGTAAGTATTGCGTGAGTGTTAGAAATTGTGAAAGACTAAATGATAGTTGAGTATGTGGACTTGCTGAAAAGCTCTTATATTGGCTCTTTCCGATGTTATGATAAATTGCAATTGCTTCAATGACTGAGATTATAGTTTGTTGGTTCTCAATGAAGTTTTTGATTCATACTTGACATTGTGATTAGATTATTACTTGAGCATAAGAAATAATATGACAATATCCATATATGTTGCTGTTATAAGAATGATCATGATGCCCTCATGTCCGTATTTTATTTTATCGACACCTCTATCTCTAAACATGTGGACATAATTATAGTTATCAGCTTCCGCTTGAGGACAAGCGAGGCCTAAGCTTGGGGGAGTTGACACGTCCATTTTACATCATGCTTTTATATTGATATTTATTGCATTATGGGATGTTATTAAACGTTATGTCACAATACTTATGCCTATTCTCTCTTATTTTACAAGGTTTACATGAAGAGGGAGAATGCCAGCAGTTGTAATTCTGGGCTGGAAAAGGAGCAAATATTAGAGACCTATTCTGCACAGCTCCAAAAGTCCTGAAACTTCATGGAAGTTATTTTTGGAATTAATAAAAATACTGGCGAAAGAATCCACCATAGGGGGCCCACACCCTGGCCACAAGGGTGGGGGAGCGCCCAACCCCCCTGGGCGCGCCCCCTACCGCGTGGGCCCCATGGCAAGCCTCCGGTGCCCATCTTCTGCTATATGAAGTCTTTCGTCCGAGAAAAAAATCATAAGCAAGCTTTCGGGAAGAAACTCCGCCGCCACGAGGCGGAACCTTGGCGGAACCAATCTAGGGCTCCGGCAGAGCTGTTCTGCCGGGGAAACTTCCCTCCGGGAGGTGGAAATCGTCGCCATCGTCATCACCAACGATCCTCTCATCGGGAGGGGGTCAATCTCCATCAACATCTTCACCAGCACCATCTCCTCTCAAACCCTAGTTCATCTCTTGTATCCAATCTTTGTCCCAAAGCCTCAGATCGGTATCTGTGGGTTGCTAGTAGTGTTGATTACTCCTTGTAGTTGATGCTAGTTGGTTTATTTGGTGAAAGATCGTATGTTCAGATCCTTTATGCATATTAATACCCCTCTGATTATGAACATGAATATGATTTGTGAGTAGTTACGTTTGTTCCTGAGGACATGGGAGAAGTCTTGCTATAAGTAGTCATGTGGATTTGGCATTCGTTCGATATTTTGATGAGATGTATGTTGTCTTTCCTCTAGTGGTGTTAAGTGAATGTCGACTACATGACACTTCACCATTGTTTGGGCCTAGAGGAAGGCACTGGGAAGTAATAAGTAGATGATGGGTTGCTAGAGTGACAGAAGCTTAAACCCTAGTTTATGAGTTGCTTCGTAAGGGGCTGATTTGGATCCATATGTTTCATGCTATGGTTAGGTTTACCTTAATACTTCTTTCGTAGTTGCGGATGCTTGCAACAGGGGTTAATCATAAGTGGCATGCTTGTCCAAGAAAGGACAGCACCCAAGCACCGGTCCACCACATACCAAATTATCAAAGTAACGAACGCGAACCATATGAGCGTGATGAAAACTAGCTTGACGATAATTCCCATGTGTCCTCGGGAGCGCTTTTCTCTATATAAGAGTTTGTCCAGGCTTGTCCATTGCTACAAAAAGGATTGGGCCATCTTGCTGCACTTTGTTTACTTTCATTACTTATTACCCGTTACAAATTACCTTATCATAAAACTATCTGTTACCGATAATTTCAGTGCTTGCAGAGAATACCTTACTGAAAACCGCTTGTCATTTCCTTCTGCTCCTCGTTGGGTTCGACACTCTTACTTATCGAAAGGACTACGATAGATCCCCTACACTTGTGGGTCATCAGACACCATCATGAACCGATCTCGCTCTGTGTGGGAAGCTAGTGTACGATTTTTGACACACGTGCCAAATCAATGTTGTGTACTCAAACATGCACGCACACATCACCTCCATACATATACATGTAGTGGTTGCCTTCGAACGATACTCCCTCGCGTGGTTATCGGTGACAAGCCTATATATTCGTGGGCCCGCGTGGACATCCATGATCACCTTGACCAACAAACAAGATAGGTTATCGTGGCGGATTCTTCATTTGGTTAGTGTTATCGTAGTATAGGTCATGGTGAGATTCAGACCTAATTAAGTTTGAGCGCATATACTATGCATGCATGCATGCATGCATATGTGAATCCCCGTCGTAGGCTTGAAGTGTGGTGTAACATACATATGCATCGTCAACCTAACCCTCACTCAGTGTGAGGATTTCTAGTTTGAAATCATGGTGACACATCAAAGTTCACTACAAAAAAAAGACCATCCGTGACATTTTGGGCCGAACGAAATTTTTTTCTGTTATACTTATGACACTTCTATGACGATAACTGTGACAAAACCCGGTATTATGATAGATGTGGTGGGGTCCTACTTCTATGACAAAAAATCATGACAGAAAATGGGCTTTTCATCCTGGGCGGGCCGGAGACGCAGCTGCATGACATTCTTTGGGTCGTCCATGACGGAAAAAACCATGGTAGAAGCGAGGGCGAGGAATATATCGGGGTATTCCCGGTTACGGTGGGTGGTCGGGGCCGAGCGATGCGCGTTTATCTCGTACACGCACGCGCGTGCGTGCGAGTCATTGGGCTCTAACTGAACCCGAGCGATTGCACTGCAGGCTACGCATTACTGAACCCAAGCGATCGATCGATGGCTGTTAACTGAACCCGATCGAGCGATTCCTTCGCTACTGCTGCTAACTGAAGCCGATCGATGCTTCCTCTGGATGAACAGTGAGCATTGCTGGGGGGTTTGGATGAACAGTTCCCGGTGGGGGTGGATGAAGAGGACCCCGTGGTGTTGCCTCTGGATGAACAGGACCCCGATCGATCGAGCCGGTTGGGGCTGGATGAACAGGACCCCGTGGAGGGCTGGATGAACAGGACCACCCCGTGGAGGGCAGGATGAACAATAGATGGTGGAGGGCTGGATGAACAGTAGCCCGTGGAGGGGTGGTTGAACATGAGCCTGTGGAGAGGGCTGGTTGAACAGTAGCCGGTGGAGTAGCGCGCGGTGGAGGCTGGATGAACAGGAGTCCGTGGATGAACAGTCGCAGGTGGAGGCTGGAGGAGGTCGACGGTGGATGAACAGTAGCCCGTGGAGGCTGGAGGGGGTCGGTGGTGGAGATGAACAATATCCCATGGAGTCCCGTTTTGCGGTACGCCACACCCCTCCCGATGAACAGGACCCCCGTTTCGACCGTAACGCTCCAACACAAGTCTATTTCCTCCGTTTTGCGGTACGCCACACCCCTCCCGATCAACAGGACCCCCGTTTCGACCGTAGGAGGTACGTTTCCTCCGTTTTGCGGTACGCCAGACCCCTCCCGATGAATAGGATCCCTTTTCGAACATGGCCGATCGAACACAAGGCCGTTTCCTCCGTTCTGCGGTACGCCAGGCCTTGTTTCCATCGGCTGTTCCATCCAAGCCCTCCCGATGAACACGACGACGCATTTCGTTCCGACCCAGCCGGTTGGCTCCATGAACACGACGACAACGCAGTTTCTCCGTTTTGACCTAGCCATGTACACGAGCCCTGGCCGTACGTATACGCGAGTAGGCGTTCGAGACCCTGACCGTATGTACGTACGTGGTCGTATTTTCTTTCTTGCACACTGGTCGCTATACGTACATGTACATGGTACGTGCGCGCCTCTACTATGACACGTGCGCGCCTCTACATCGACCAGTATGTACGTACACGTTGGCGACCAGAATGACAACGCTACGTACGCTTCGACCAAGTGGGTCCCGACTGTCAGACACTTCCTTGCGTGCGGAGATGTAGCTGGTGGGTCCCAGTAGTCAGGGGGCGGATCTTTTTTTTGCCTGGATGCACTTCCTTGCGTGCGAAGATGTAGCTCGTGAGTTCCAGCAGTCAGGGGGAAATGTTTTTTCACGAAATACGGTGGCTCGTCCGGTGGGTCCCCGATGTCAGGTGGAGGAATAATTATTTTAAGCGTAATAAGGAGGCACTTCCTTGCTGCGGCCGTGGACCCAGCTGTCGGCCTCTCCACGTATAGTCCACGTCCGATGGAAGCCGTTCCTTGACCACGTTGACCACACCGCGCCGAGAGCACCAGGGCGGTGGACGACGGCGAGGCCTAGGAAGGGGATGACGCGGAGCCGGGGAAGACGCGGCAGTGGATGCCCACGCGTAGAGGAGTACGAGGGTTCACTGGTTCGCTGCGGTGTGAGGCTGCCGTCCCCACAGAATAACAGCGGGTGTGGGTGAGTAGAGGGATGGCCTGGCCAGCAGTGGGAATTGTATGGGCGGTGAGGCCTCCGCGGCAGCACAGCCGGCCACGGGAGGCAGGAGCATGCGGCACGACCGGCGCTGCTTTGGGCGGCTGGAGCAACAAGACCAGAGGTTGAAGAAGCACTACGGTCGTTGGATGGACATCGTACGGTCACTGGAGCTAGAATCGTTCATATTGACTAAGTTGACAAAGCACTCCGTCCCCGTCAACTTAGTAGGCCCACAAGTCAGCCACCCACTATGGTGGGTCCCAGCTAGAAGGGGGGTATTCTTTTTTTTGTGCGTCATAAGGAGGCACTTCCTTGCGTGCGAAGATATAGCTGGTGGGTTCGACCTGTCAGCGGGGGGAACGTTTTTTTCGCGGAATAGAGAAGCTCTTCGCGTGGGTCCTAGCTGACAGGTGGAGGAATCATTATTTTGCGCGTAATAAGGAGGCATTTCCTTGCATGCGGCCGTTGACCCAGCTGTCAGCCTCTCCATGTACAGTCCACTTCCGATGGATGTCGTTCATTGACCGTTGACCAGGCCGCACCGAGAGTACCAGGGCGGTGGACGACGGCGAGGCCTAGGAAGGGAACGACACGGAGCCAGGGAAGACTCGGCAGTTGTTTCCCACACGGAGGACTACGAGGGTTTACTAGTTCGCCTGCCGTCCCCGGAGAATAACAGCAGGTGTGGGTGAGTAGAGGGATGGCTAGGCCATTGATGGGAGTACGGTGGGGCGGTGAGGCCTGCGCGGCAGCATAGCCGGCCGCGGGAGGTGGGTGTAGGCAGTCCCGCCGGCACTTGTTTGAGCGGCTGGAGCAGGAAAAGCAGAGATTGAATAAGCACGACAACCATTGGATGGACATCCAACAGTCACTGCTCTCGTGTGCATTATTTCTAATAATGTACAGCCCATTTGCTAATTCTTAAGAATTTTTTTGGAGCCCATCTTCTTTTTGTTAGCATTACACCGCATATTGTGGCCACAGTTAAAAAGTATACGAATTTTTGCATATTTCGGTGCGGTCAACTATTTTTAATCCCAAAATATCGATTCACATTCAAACTATTTTGAAAAATAATTTATATAAATATAAAATCCAAATAATTGTCCACGCATAAAAATCAATGGAATTTAAAATCTTGCAATGAAAAAAATTTGAAACTAATTCCCGGTTTGATGTGTTTTAAAAATGTACAGCCCATTTCTGGGCAAACCGAATGAAACTCTCCTCGTCTTGAAAGACTTGCAGCCCAGCAGGGCTGATAAAGCAAGTAGGCCTCGTTTGGGTATTTCTTTAAAAAATAGAACTAGGCTAGCCATTTTCAGCAAGAAAAAAACACAACTGGGCTCATGATGTGGTAAACATAAATAAAACCCTGGCTAGACGGGCCACAGCCCCCGCACAGCCCCGTTGTTACCCTGATCCATCGCTAAAACTAGTATAAATAACAACTGCTTGTTCCTAAAAAACCTGCGCGACCTGCTGGGTCCCTGGTGTCAGCCGCTCGTAGTGTAATTCTATCGTTTATTGACTACGTTGACAATGGCGTGAGCCCCAGATGTCCAACCATTAGGAGGAACCATATTTTTGGGCTTGTAATATAGAGGCACTTGCTTGCGTACTGCCACGACGCTGGTGGGTCCCTACTGTCATCCTCTCCACATACAGTCATCTCCTTGTTCCTCTCAGTTGTTGACGACGTTGACAACGCAAGAGGGTGGCGCATCGCGCACGGCAAGCGAACCAAGGCCGCAAGGCGGAGGACGACGGCGAGGCCTCGGACGGAACGAACAGGAGCCGTGGAAGATGCGTCGGTCCAGTGGCGGGCGGAGGGGGGTACGAGTGTTGACTGGTTCGGGTGCGGGTGCGTGTTGGGGCTGACGTCGCCGGAGAATAACAGGACATGTGGGGAATAGAGGGAGGGACTGGCCAACGTTGGAGGGTACGTACGGTAAGGTGGCGGAGGCGCAGCCAGCCATGGGAGGCGGGAGCAGGCGGAGCCAACAGGGTGGTTTGGTTTGGGTGGCTGGAGGAAGAAGAAGACAAGAGATAGAAGATACACAACAGATGTTGGATGTCAATCCAACGGCTGGTAGGCAGAATCGTTTGTTGACTGGCTAGTAAGTGGACACCACCTTGGATAGGCTATTTCCTCGTGGGTCCCAAATGTCAGAATCCAAATCTGTCACGGTCATGCAGCCTTTCCTATGAAAATTTACAGCCCATTTGATGTGCTAGTTCGAAATAAGTTTGTGGGTGCTGGTGGGGGCTAATCACTTGGCTTCTGTAATGCACAGTGAGCTCAAGCAGCCAGCGAGAGTGATGTTATTTCCCTTGGTTGGGATTTGTTAGTTGTTACAATATTTCACTCTAAACTAAACGACTGGCAAGCCATTTGCCTTGCTTCAAAGAAAATATGACAGTCACAGCCGAGTTGGAAAGGGCAAGAACATCTAACTCCAGCTTACAAACTGTAAAAAAGCACGAGGGTTAATTGTTCATCACGTTTACAAAAAAACCAAGGTTGAAAAGGGCAACAACATCTAACTCCAACACTGTTTTCGGCAGCCACAGTCAAATGGATCGGTCAGGTCCATAGAATGAACATCCTGGATCGTAAAATTTACTGGATTATGACCACAATATGTTGTAATTAGAAGCCCGGCACATTCAGAAGCTCTTTTGCCCACCTAAAACTCCTTTTTTGCTCTTCCACATACCCATCCGTCAAAACCATGCTGCTGATAAACTTAATCCTGATGGACAATAGTAACCTTGCATTCAGCAGGAAGAATGTGACAAATCTAGTGTTTGCACAGTTGGCTACATATCGTTCTAGCGTTATTGTCTTCAATCGAATCTCATGAGAAGTGAGAAAATCCCGATGTTACGAATCCACCGATTGGTTATAACTTTCTTACCCCGTCCAATGTGCGTGAAATTATCACCTTTATATACAACTTCTCCAGACATGGAAAGCATTGCAGCAAGCCTATAATCTTGTTCAGATCCAAACTATTCATTTGGATATATAAGATCTTGACAGAATCCAGCACCATTGATAGGCCATCCATGGAGAAACTCTTCATTGATCATAGAACATAATATTAGTACAAAATGTGTACTCCAAGATGACATATAACTTATGCGCAGAAATTTAAAATGCAGCTTATGGTTACAAGTGTAGATGATAATGTAAAGTACCTGAAGAACTGTGGAGCGAAACACCATATTGAAATGAGCACAGAGATCATGTATTACACCCAAGGTCTCCAGTTTAGGCGCAGAGAGGACGGTTATTTGCAACGGTGAATAACTAGAATCAAGGATCAACCTTTGCAGTGAAGGGGCATCTTGGATGATGAGCTGCCTTCCGTCAAAACAAATTCCAATTCTTACAAGGTTAGGCGACTTCATTTGGAGACAACCGATTCTAACTGTGAAAACAAGCACCAAGCACTCCAGGGCAGGGCAACTGGAGTGGATGATGCTGTGCAATGAGGCCTCTGATATGCGAACCCGCACAAGTGAAAGTTTCTTGAGAAATGGGAGTCGAAGGTTTTGTAGTGACCAAACCTCAAATAGTCTGTGCTGCTGTGCACCAGTGTCATCCCTGGATCAGTAATGCTGACACGCACAGTACAAATGGAGGATTTATACCAGAGTAGCAATCACACACTTATTACATCGAATATCTCAAAAGAGAATAAGTATGATAAATATGGCTTAGGGCCATCTAAATACGATAACAGCGCAAGACTTGGAAGATAAGTGAGTCCATCAACTCCAACGGCATCACTGAGTATAAGACCTCGACCTAAGGCACCTTACTCATCGTCTGAAAAGTCTGCAACATGAAACGTTGCAGCCCGAAAACGGGTCAGCACATGGAATATGCTCGCAATATAACACATAGAGAATAATGAACATAATAATGCTATACTACATGCATATATGGCTGCTGGAAAGCTCTATGGTACAGTTTTGCGAAAAGCCAATTTTTCCCTACTGCAAAGGAATAAGTTATGTTTAACTATCATGGTGGTTGTTAAACATTGAGAAGGTACCTCCAACTCAATCCCAATTAAGTGTCATCATTAACCAAACAAAATTAATTAAAGTAACATGGTGATGAGATTCACATGATAATCCAGGTACTAGATACTCAAGTTGTCCATAACCGGGGACACGGCTAACCATGATTAGTTTGTACACTCTGCAGAGGTTTGTGCACTTTTCCCCACAAGACTCGATCGCCTCCGCTTGATTCTCGCACTGCATGATGTTTGAGAAACGGATGACCGAGACACAGTCTTTCAGAAACAATCACCCTTTACTCCGGATGGACAGTTACACCTACTTTCCCCTACATCTGCTAGCCCACCTCTTCAAGAGATCATGTAACCTACTCAACTATGCTAGAGCCCATAATAGCTTGTGGCTGCACACGGAAGTTTCTAGCATGAATAATCTTATGATCCCTTTGAGCCTGGGTGGCGGTCCATAGGATGATCACACGGGTACCCCGGGATATCCAAAAATACACGCAGCACTGGGTTCCCCAGTTGCCTCAATCCACCCAGATGTGAGTTTTAGTTGCCACCTTAAGTAAACCATTATTAACAATCTCACATCTGTCATGAATATCTCTCAAACCCAATCCACGTCTACGAGCATAGCATGGCAATATAATAGCAAACGTAGAAGTAACTCCCAAGGGTTTGATAAATAACACAGGTAATAGGTACTACCTCAACTACATCCCAATACCCACAGTTTAATTAGATCCTAACCATGCAATGTTTGAGGATTGATCTAGTGCAAATAAAACAGGGTATGGAAAAGTATGATCAAAGTGTTACTTGCCTTGCTGATGATCCGCGAAACCTAGAGATTCGAAGTAACAAGCGGCGCACTCCGGGTACTCTATCGCAAACAAACAAGCAAACAATAAGTACTCATCTAATGCATAGGTAAAACTCGAATGAAAGATCCAACCAGAAAGTTCAACTTAAGAACTCCGGTTTGCAAAAAGAATCAACTCGAACGAAGCAACGAAAGTCAAACGGCGAAAGAAACAAGCTTCGTTTACTAATCTGGATCTAGGTCAAATTTTACAGTAGCAAAAACTTGTTTGAGTAGGTTAACCGGAAAGAGAATTTCGAGACGAAACTCTAGGCGCCTGAATCGCCTGATTCCGATAAACGAGCGAAAAGTTAAACGAAAACGAAGATCTGATCTGAAATCGGGATCTGGAATAATCGCAGAAAAATCCGACGGAAAAGAAAACTGACGAACGGTTAAACGAACGAACGTACGTTAATAGTGAAAATCCGACAAACACGTTCATTAAAACGAACGGATCGGTGAACGTTCACTAAATAATAAAACCGAAGAAAAATAAACCGATCTAGGGTTTAGAAAAAAACTAACGGTTTTTTTAGAAAAACCGGCAAGCGGCGGCGGCGGCTCGGTACCTCGTCGGGACGGGCTCCGGCGGGGGTCGGAGAGGGCGACGGGGTGGCGGGGCTCGGGCGGTGGTTCGGGGCGGTGAGGGGCGGGCTCGGGGTGAGGGAGGGGCGGCGGCGGCGGGTATATAAAAGAGGGGGGAGGGGCTGCTTGGAGGAGGGGCAAGGCGACGGCGATGGCGTGTCCGAGCCGGACACCGGCGGCGGCGCAGGTGTGCGCGCGAGGGAGACGGCGCGGGATGGGCCGGTCGGCTCGGCTGGGCCTCGGCCCGGTCGGGCGCGATGTTTTTTTTAAATATATTCCGCCGAAAACAAAAAAAATCGCAGAAAAATAATAAAAATCCAAAAATGATAAAAACAAATTATCCTCGTCTAACTAAAATAGTTAGAACAAGGTGAACATTTTTTTGACACAAAAATGCAGTATTGAAAACGTGCAATTTTTTTAATGCAATTAAAATTGCAAATAAAATCCAATATATGATTTTAATATTTTTCCTCCAATATTTCAATTGTTTTGGAGAAGTCATATTTTCTCCTCTCATTTATTTTAATGTGAAATATTTTTCCGAAGAGAAAATAATTAAAACCAAAATCCTCGTTTTATTATTTGATGAAAATCAAATATGATAAATCGGGAAAATCCCCAACTCTCTCCGAGGGTCCTTGAGTTGCTTAGGATTTATCGAGGATTTGCCAAAATGCAATAAAATATGCTATGCAATGATGATCTATGTATAACATTCCAAATTGAAAATTTGGGATGTTACAAACCTAGCCCCCTTAAGATGAATCTCGCCCTCGAGATTCGGGTTGGCTAGAAAATAGGTGAGAGTGGTCCTTCCGTAGATCTTCCTCTCGCTCCCAGGTGGCTTCATCTTTCGTGTGGTGACTCCACTGGACTTTGCAAAACTTGATAACCTTACTGCGGGTGACTCGGCTGGTATACTCAAGAATCTTAACTGGTTTCTCCTCATAGGTCAAATCACCTTCCAGCCGAATCGCTTCCAGTGGCACTGTATCTCTCAGTGGTATCTCAGCCATCTCTGCGTTGCACTTCTTCAACTATGAAACGTGAAATACGTCGTGAACTCCTAACAATCCTTTGGGTAATTCCAGCTTGTAGGCAACTTCTCCCATACGTTCCAAAACTCTGTATGGTCCGATAAAACGGAGCGCTAGCTTTCCCTTTACTCCAAAGCGCTTCACTCCTCGAAGTGGTGATACTCGAAGATAAACTCTGTCTCCGACTTTGTGAATTGTCTCCTTTCGTTTAGAATCAGCATAACTCTTCTGCCTGGACTGGGCTACCTTGAGCCTATCGCGAATCAACCTCACTTTCTGTTCAGACTCCTTAATCAAATCTGGTCCAAACAACTGACGGTCTCCTACTTCGTCCCATAACAACGGTGTTCTACACCTCCTTCCGTTCAAAGCTTCGAAAGGGGCCATCTTCAAACTGGTTTGATAACTGTTGTTGTAACAAAACTCTGCATACGGCAAATTGTCGTCCCAACTAGATCCATAATCTAGTGCACAAGCTCTCAGCACGTCTTCCAAAATCTGATTGACTCTTTCGATCTGTCCATCTGTCTGTGGGTGAAAGGTTGTACTAAATTCTAGCCTGGTTCCCAATGTTTCATGTAACTGCTTCCAAAACTTCGAGGTAAACTGGGTTCCTCTGTCTGATATAATGGTCCTCGGAACTCCATGCAAACATACGATCCTGGTCATGTATATCATCGCCAACTTAGCACTGGTGTAAGTGGTCTTCACTGGAATGAAATGAGCTACTTTCGTCAAACGGTCGACTACAACCCATATTGAGTCATAGCCTAAACGAGTCCTGGGCAATCCCGTGATAAAATCCATGCCTATTTTATCCCACTTCCACTCGGGTATTGGCAATGGTTGTAGTAATCCTGCTGGCTTCTGATGTTCTGCCTTCACTCTGTGACATACATCACAAACTGCTACATACTCCGCAATATCCTTCTTCATTCCGGTCCACCAGAAAGTGTCCTTCAAATCCAAATACATCTTGGTATTTCCTGGGTGAATCGAATACGGTGAATCATGGGCCTCTTGCAAAATCAACTTCCTGATCTTCGGATCATTTGGCACGTAAACGCGGTCCTCAAACCATAAGGTATCGTGCTCATCCTCACGAAATCCCTTGGCTTTTCCTTTGCTCATCTTTTCCTTTATCTCGTCAATCTCCTTGTCTGTCTTCTGAGATTCTCTGATCTTTTCCATCAAGGTAGACTGAATCTTCAATGTCGCTAAATAGCCTCTTGGGACTATCTCCAAACATAGCTCACGAAGGTCCTCGGCTAACTCCTGAGGTAACTCTCCTGTCATGAGGGTGTTGACATGGCTCTTGCGGCTCAACGCATCTGCTACTACGTTAGCCTTCCCTGGGTGATAATGCAATCTCATATCATAATCCTTAATGAGCTCCAACCATCTCCTCTGTATGAGATTTAACTCCTTCTGCGTGAAAATATACTTCAAACTCTTGTGATCCGTGTACACCTCACAATGGTTTCCGATGAGAAAATGTCTCCATGTCTTCAACGCATGCACCACGGCTGCTAACTCCAAATCATGCGTGGCATAATTCTTCTCATGGGGTTTAAGTTGTCGTGAAGCATATGACACAACTCTTCCTTCCTGCATAAGCACTGCTCCAAGTCCTCGACGAGAAGCATCACAATAAACTTCATAATCCTTGTGTTGGTCTGGCAGAATCAACACTGGTGATGTAACCAATCGTTTCTTCAACTCTTGGAAACTAGCTTCACATTCCTCGGTCCAATTGAATTTGGTGTCCTTCTTCAATAGCTCAGTCATGGGTTTTGCAATCTTTGAGAAATTCTCAATGAACCTCCGGTAGTATCCTGCAAGTCCAAGAAAACTCCGGATCTCTCCAACTGACGTGGGTGATTCCCAACTTGTTACCGTGTCAACTTTGGCGGGGTCTACTGCTATTCCTTCTCCAGAAATAACATGTCCGAGGAATCCAACTTCCTTCAGCCAAACTTCACATTTGCTGAACTTGGTGTATAACTGATGTTCTCTGAGCTTCTCAAGTACCAAACGCAAATGCTCCTTATGCTCTTCCTCATTCTTGGAAAAGACTAAAATATCGTCTATGAACACCACGACGAACTTATCCAAGAACTCCATAAACACTTTGTTCATCAGGTTCATGAAATAGGCAGGTGCGTTAGTCAGACCAAATGACATAACGGTATACTCATACAGCCCATATCTGGTGGTAAAAGCCATCTTAGGTATATCCTGCTCTCGAATCTTTAAATGATGGTATCCTGATCGTAGATCGATCTTGGAAAATACTTTAGCTCCTTGTAAGCGGTCAAACAAATCATTGATCATCGGTAGTGGGTACTTGTTTTTGATGGTCACTTCATTCAATCCACGGTAATCAACAACCATCCTCAACGATCCATCTTTCTTCTCCACTAGAAGTACTGGTGATCCCCAAGGTGACGAACTTGGGCGAATATAGCCTTTATCCAATAACTCCTTAATCTGCTTCTTAATTTCCTCCAAATCTTTTGCGGGCATCCTGTACGGTCTCTTAGATATTGGCCCGGTGCCTGGCAAAAGTTCAATCAAGAACTCAATGTCTCTATCTGGTGGCATGCCTGGCAACTCTTCTGGAAATACATCCGGGTAATCCTTCACCACTGGTACCTTCCTCCTGTACAACTCCTGATAAGGAATTCACTTGAGTCCTCTTTGGCACATGCCGGGATACATACTTGATCCTTCTTCCTTCTGGGGTGGTAAGCAAAATCGACTTCCTGGCGCAATCGATGTTTCCTCCATACATCGATAGCCAATCCATTCCCAAAATCACATCCAAACCTTGCGACTCCAAAATTATTAGGTCTGAGGGGAAAACATGCCTACCTATGGCCAATGGCATCTGAAAACATCCTTGGCTTGCCATATACTCTGCTCCTGGCGAGGTTACTAACATAGGTGTTCTAAGAACTTTGGTGGGCAACTTAAACTTATCCACAAATCCCCTTGATATGTATGAATGCGATGCACCAGTATCAAAAAGAACGATTGCAGTAAATGACTTAACCAAAAACTTACCTATTACTGCATCAGGCTGTGCTTCAACCTCTTCCACGCTCACGTGGTTCATATGTCCTTTATTGAAAGGGTTCGGCTTCTTCCCAGAGCTTCCATTGCCATTACCATTCTGGACTTTAGGACAATCATTTGCATAGTGTCCAGTCTTCTGGCACTTGAAACAAGTAACGTGACTTAGATCCCTCTTGGCTGGGGTAGATGGGTTATTACAGTTCTGTCCGTTGCTTCCTCCATTCCCATTACCATTCTTGGAGCCATTATGGTTGTGCGTACTACCTCCTCCGTGGGTATGCTGAAACTGTCCTCCCGGTTTCGGGGCAAAACGTGGCTTCTGCTGAGCTCCAGAATTGTACTTCCCTTGTCCATACTTCCTCTTAGGGTTTTCAATCTGCTGCTGCTCCCCTTCAATCATGAGAGCTCTATCTACCAACTCCTGGTAGTTGTTGAAGGTTGCTACCATTAGCTGCATGCTCAGTTCATCATTCAGTCCTTCCAAAAACTTCTCCTGCTTGGCTGCATCTGTAGCAACGTCATCTGGTGCATAACGTGCTAACTTACTGAAATCCTCCACATACTGTCCTACGGTGCGTCCTCCTTGGCGTAGGTTGCGAAACTCACGCTTCTTCATAGCCATAGCTCCTGCTGAAACCTGAACTGTGCGGAAAGCTTGCTGAAACTGGTCCCATGTGACAGTGTCAATAGGGTGTGTGGCTGTGTAGTTCTCCCACCATGATGTTGCGGGTCCATAAAGCTGATGTGCGGCAAAACGCACTCTTTCCGCATCTGTGCATCCTGCAGTGGCCAACTCCCTTCCAACTTTGCGGAGCCAATCATCTGCAACAATCGGCTCGGTGCTGCTGGAAAACACCGGCGGGTTTAGCCTCAAGAAACGGGCTAAGTGATCAACAGGTGGAGGTGGTGGGTTGTTGTTGTTGTTGTTGCCTTGGTTCTGTACCAACACTTGCATCAGGGCATTCTGTTGCTGAATCAACTGGGTGATCTCGGGTGGGAAAACAAATCCGGTGTCGCGTCTCGGAGGCATCTAATGGGTTAGAAAAGATGAGAGTTAAGAATAGAATGAGGTCTAGAGGGAAAACACTACCCATATGCTCATGAGTCAACTACAATCAATATCACTCAATCAATTCAAACAAGGCATACAATCGATCTAACTAGCGTTACAAAGTGCTTGAACTATACTATTAAATGGGGGAAAACTACTACTGATATGGTGGTCTACTAGAAATTTTGATCAGTTGAAGACTCCATGATATCTGCTCCAGCTTCATCAACAAAGTCATCTTCACTGGGGTCCGAGTCGGTGTCGTCGATGATGATGTAGTTATCCGGGCAAGCGCATTCGTCATCTTCTGCTTTTGGCACTGGATTTCCCATGAATACTCCAATCTTCTTCTCTAGGTCGTCATTCTTCCCTACTAGTGCGACGATTTCCTCCAAATAATCCTCGCGTGTAGCCTTGAGTTCTTCCTCCAGCTCCTTGATTTTCGTCAATGCCTTCTTCAGATCTTCCTTGTCTGAGCACATCTGGTTCTCCTGGCGACGAATGTGTTGGTTTTGCTCCTGGATGAAAGCTGCAATTGATCCATCCTTCCAGGTTCTGATCATCTCCCATTGCTCGTCTCGGCGTCCACAAATCTGATAAATAGTATCCTTAAGCTCCCTGTGGTAGACTTCTCCAATGCGTCCCATAGCGATGTGGGCAGCCATGCTCTTCCCTAAACTCCAGGTTGGTGCTTCAAAAACCAATTTTATTGGCTCAGTAACTGGCACAAACGTCCTTCCTGGAACTTGAACTTGAATCTTCCAGCTCCCCTCTTCAGGTAATGTGGCGTTGTAGGTTCCGGTGATGCTTGGTATTCCTATGTTCAAGTACTTAGTGACTTCCTTCAAGTGTCGTCCAAAAGGCGTGTCTTCATCTGGTTGCATGAACTTGCTCCTTGCATCCGACATTCCTAAAAGAGTAGAAAGTGGAGAGGGGTCAGAAATGAGAAGAGAGAAGTGTTCTAGGGCTTAAGCTTAGTGGTCGTGTCCTACAGTCAGCGTGTGCTCTGATACCACCTTTGTAGCGACCAGACCTCAAATAATCTATGCTGCTGTGCACCAGTGTCATCCCTGGATCAGTAATGCTGACACGCACAGTACAAATGGAGGATTTATAACAGAGTAGCAATCACACACTTATTACATCGAATATCTCAAAAGAGAATAAGTATGATAAATATGGCTTAGGGCCATCTAAATACGATCACAGCGGAAGACTTGGAAGATAAGTGAGTCCATCAACTCCAACGGCATCACTGAGTATAAGACCACGACCTAAGGCACCTTACTCGTCGTCTGAAAAGTCTGCAACATGAAACGTTGCAGCCCGAAAACGGGCCAGCACATGGAATATGCTGGCAATATAACACATAGAGAATAATGAACATAATAATGCTATACTACATGCATATATGGCTGCTGGAAAGCTCTATGGTACAGTTTTGCGAAAAGCCAATTTTTCCCTACTGAAAAGGAATAAGTTATGTTTAACTATCATGGTGGTTGTTAAACATTGAGAAGGTACCTCCAACTCAATCCCAATTAAGTGTCATCATTAACCCAACAAAATTAATTAAAGTAACATGGTGATGAGATTCACATGATAATCCAGGTACTAGATACTCAAGTTGTCCATAACCGGGGACACGGCTAACCATGATTAGTTTGTACACTCTGCAGAGGTTTGTGCACTTTTCCCCACAAGACTCGATCGCCTCCGCTTGATTCTCGCACTGCATGATGTTTGAGAAACGGATGACCGAGACACAGTCTTTCAGAAACAATCACCCTTTACTCCGGATGGACAGTTACACCTACTTTCCCCTACATCTACTAGCCCACCTCTTCAAGAGATCATGTAACCTACTCAACTATGCTAGAGCCCATAATAGCTTGTGGCTGCACACGGAAGTTTCTAGCATGAATAATCTTATGATCCCTTTGAGCCTGGGTGGCGGTCCATAGGATGATCACACGGGTACCCCGGGATATCCAAAAATACACGCAGCACTGGGTTCCCCAGGTGCCTCAATCCACCCAGATGTGAGTTTTAGTTGCCACCTTAAGTAAACCATTATTAACAATCTCGCATCTGTCATGAATATCTCTCAAACCCAATCCACGTCTACGAGCATAGCATGGCAATATAATAGCAAACGTAGAAGTAACTCCCAAGGGTTTGATAAATAACACAGGTAATAGGTACTACCTCAACTACATCCCAATACCCACAGTTTAATTAGATCCTAACCATGCAATGTTTGAGGATTGATCTAGTGCAAATAAAACAGGGTATGGAAAAGTATGATCAAAGTGTTACTTGCCTTGCTGATGATCCGCGAAACCTAGAGATTCGAAGTAACAAGCGGCGCACTCCGGGTACTCTATCGCAAACAAACAAGCAAACAATAAGTACTCATCTAATGCACAGGTAAAACTCGAATGAAAGATCCAACCAGAAAGTTCAACTTAAGAACTCCGGTTTGCAAAAAGAATCAACTCGAACGAAGCAACGAAAGTCAAACGGCGAAAGAAACAAGCTTCGTTTACTAATCTGGATCTAGGTCAAATTTTACAGTAGCAAAAACTTGTTTGAGTAGGTTAAACGGAAAGAGAATTTTGAGACGAAACTCTAGGCGCTTGAATCGCCTGATTCCGATAAACGAGCGAAAAGTTAAACGAAAACGAAGATCTGATCTGAAATCGGGATATGGAATAATCGCGGAAAAATCCGACGGAAAAGAAAACTGACGAACGGTTAAACGATCGAACGTTCGTTAACAGCGAAAATCCGACGAACACATTCATTAAAACGAACGGATCGGTGAACGTTCACTAAATAATAAAACCGAAGAAAAATAAACCGATCTAGGGTTTAGAAAAAAACGAACGGTTTTTTTTTAGAAAAACCGGCAAGCGGCGGCGGCGGCTCGGTACCTCGTCGGGACGGGCTCCGGCGGGGCGGCTTGGGCACCGACGGGGGTCGGCGAGGGCGACGGGGTGGCAGGGTTCGGGCGGCGGCTCGGGGCGGCGAAGGGCGGGCTCGGGGTGAGGGAGGGGCGGCGGCGGCGGGTATATAAGAGAGGGGGGAGGGGCTGCTTGGAGGAGGGGGCAAGGCGCCGGCGATGGCGTGTCCGAGCCAGACACCGGCGGCGGCGCAGGCGTGCGCGCGAGGGAGACGACGCGGGATGGGCCGGCCGGCTCGGCTGGGCCTCGGCCCGGTCGAGCGCGATGTTTTTTTTAAATATATTCCGCCGAAAATAAAAAAAATCGCAGAAAAATAAATAAAAATCCAAAACTGATAAAACAAAATTTCCCCGTCTAATTAAAATAGTTAGAACAAGGTGAACATTGTTTTTGACACAAAAATGCAGTTTTGAAAACGTGCAATTTTTTTAATGCAATTAAAATTGCAAATAAAATCCGAATAAAATCCAATATATGATTTTAATATTTTTCCTCCAATATTTCAATTGTTTTGGAGAAGTCATATTTTCTCCTCTCATTTATTTTAATGTGAAATATTTTTCCGGAGAGAAAATAATTAAAACCAAAATCCTCGTTTTATTATTTCATGAAAATCAAATATGATAAATCGGGAAAATCCTCAACTCTCTCCGAGGGTCCTTGAGTTGCTTAGGATTTATCGAGGATTTGCCAAAATGCAATAAAATATGCTATGCAATGATGATCTATGTATAATATTCCAAATTGAAAATTTGGGATGTTACAGGTTTAGTACCAGATTGTCTGGTAGGTCGCACAGCGCAAAGGTGGCGGTGTGGAGAGAGGAGGAAAACGGTGAGATGGACATCGGTGCTGAGGGCACAGGTAGATGGTGTTCGGTATCTGGTAGGTGCTTGGTGCTTGTTCTGTGAATTCCGGGGATTTCAGCCAGGCGTCCACCGTGTAGGGCATGGTATGCTTGCTTAGGTAGCATGACGGGATGCAGAGGCTTTAAACGGAGCCCTGGTGGGAGGAGATGATGGCTCTGGGGATTACAAAATCATTGAAGAGAGATAGCTGATGACAGTCGAGATTAAGGGGCACGGCACGCCATAGAGGGCGCCACCGAATTGAGATGACTTGGGTGCAGCAGCAATCCTTGGTAGGGAGAAGCGAGATGATCTCCCCAAGGACGGCGTCCGGGAGATCACTGATGCGGTCCACCCGAGATTCTACAGGTTCCTGGGATCCGGTGGGGGTGGGGTCGCCGCTTCTCCTCGCGCTGCCGGGTGCGGGATCTACAACAGGCGTCGCCACTGGCGGGAGCCTCATCTTCTTGGCGCTGGGGTCAGCCGACTCCATTTTCCTCGAGGGCGTCGCGTCGCGCTCACGGATTTGAGCAAAGTAACGAATGACGAGCCTAGTTGTAGTGCGAGTGAAGAAGAAGGGTAGCTGGGGTTTTTCTGTAGTAGTGAGGAAGAAGGGGAGCTGGGGTTTTCTGTAGGAGTGAGGTGAGGTTTTGGGGATACGAGTGGAGCGAGCTGACGTGAGGTGGGTGGGAGTGAGGAGGAAGAAGAACACCCAGGGTTTTTTGGGGTGGCGGTGTGCTGGGTGTGGGTAGCGCCTCTCATTCAGTAAATATATGGACTTTTGAATTGATTTTACTATTTACTAAGGTGGATGGGCTATTTTGTCGTGGGCCTAGAGAAATAATTACTACTAGTACAGTGGAGACACTCTACAGCTACCCAGAAAAACAATTACTACTAGTACAGTGGATACAATACCGCTTCTGGCTCCTCCTAGGTCATCGAAACGTCTCCCTCTACTGAATGTCGTTATACTTTTGTTCACGGACCTGCGGGCCATGCAGCGCGGGCCCAAATGCCACACCAAATTAGAATGCAGTATGCAGGCGGAGGGTCACCCCGGTCCTAGCGCGGCAATAACGAGCCGTCGTATCACAAAACCCCACCTCCCCGTGGTCTAAGTTTGATGGACGAAGCAACCATCATTTCACTCTTCGTTGAATACCCTTCTCCCTCACCGTCTTCAAGAAAGGCAACACTCGCATCTGCCACTATTCTTCTCTCCCAACAAAGGGAAGGTAAGCGAATCCGTGATGTTGGTATATTTTCGTTCAGAGAAAAAAAAGAACTTTTGCAAAGCAGTAACCGATCCTCACTCTCTTTTTTGTTTCATTGTCATTGCGACTATGTTTTCCTTTCAGTGGTCTCCTAGTATTCGTTAGTTTCATGATGGACCAAGGAGAACCAGGCAAAGATCTGCCGATATTGGAGCAGACGCGGGAGGCTGATCCCCATGAGACAAAGAGCTCCAAGAAGATGGAGGCAGCCACTGAGCCGACCCCAGATACGCTCACGGCCACTACTGAGATGGTCAACACCCCGTTTGAGGTTACAGCCCCCGTGGCACTGCAGGAGCAATTTTCCCCCTTCGAGGATGTGCCCCCCCCTGCTGAGCTGCCCAAGGTGATTTTCTTCTTTGTCGATCTCGATTGTGGTTTTTCATCTAAGTATGTGGTGATGAATAATGCAAAATTTTATTAGCTTCGATGCCATGCTATACATAGTGGTTTAAATAACTTGTGTTTCTTATACTGGAAAGTAATTCAAAATTTGTTCCTGTTTCAATTAGAGCCCTGATGCAGACAAGGATTGTGTGGTTGTACATGTCACTCGCTATGAGGCGGATGACCTGAATATACGCACTGGGAAAACAGAGTTTTTAGGTTGTTGGATCCTGGAAGCTATTTGCGCTTATACCAATGAAGAGTTGTATTCCAGCCTCACTGTTGTCAGGCGTGTTGTCCAGGGTGTACTGAAGCACAAGAAGTTCAAAGCTACTCCTTCGTTTGTGAGGCATACTGTTCTTGTCAAGCTTATGCAGGAAGATGACTTGGCATGCCTCCACAAACAAGTTTATGGGTGGCAAGGCCACAATGTTGTCTTCATGAAGGTTCATAGGATTGAGCTGCTGCCGGACGTTCTCGATGATGTTCATGGCAAGGTCCATCTTGTGTCCATCCCAAATTAGATCGAGGCATGAAATAATTGCCCCAGCTAGTGTTTAATAGTAGTTTGGATTCTGTCTAATTATCCGAACCTTGCCTGTTATCGAGCCCTCTGGGCTAGTACTCTGTTCGAATCCGTCTATGGGAACTGCTGCTACTTTTGTGTGCCCGTGAATCATCATAATTGTTGCCGAAACAGATGCGTCCTCACTAGTTTGATCATACGAGCAGTGTGTGTTTTGATGAAATAGAGTACTCGTTTGAGAATTGTGCGCCGACATATACATAAGTACTTGTAAACACTGTTGGTGCTACCCCAGTTGTAAGAAGTTGTGCAAAACACGGCACATTGGCTCAGCTCGCTTCAACACTAGGCTATCGATCAGCTAACAATCAACAATCTGATGTCTGACATATAAGCAACTATGTATCTTCTTACAGTGGTTCATGCAGTTAACTGAGGCCACAATGTAAATTCCAAACGTTCACACGCTAGTCCAGCGTTCATGTGGAACACTCACATTAAACTCGGCTTCATAAAAAACTTGAAAAACATAAGTTAAGCAATTTTATACATCTCAATGATTCTTAGAACATAACAAACATATACTAGTTCACAGCAAAAGACAAAGTTGTGAGAAGGTTTACAAATCAGGAAAAAACAAGCAAGGCTTCTCTGAGCAAAGGGCCTCCCAGCAGGCTTAAATTTCCTGGAGTTCACTCTAGTTTTTTCTTGTTGCCACCATCCAGGGTTAGATTCTCTCATTCCAGAACAACCAATTATAATTGTGTTCTCAGCTAGAATGCTGAACTGAACCATGTAGTGTACTGACCAGCTGAAATTCTTTTGCAGAAATAAGCAGACCACAATGCCTCTTGTCCGCGCACCTGTCCAAAAAACCGCCGTGCAGCCGTGCCAGCTAGTCCTCGGTCCATGGATGAACTGGTAGAAAGTGCATTCCGGACTAGGATGCAGTTGTTTTCGCTCATCCCTACACTGCAATCAGGAAGTAAAACATACGAATCAACTTCTTTTATATTGCGTTGGTCATTCTACCTAGTAACTACCAATGTAGGAATACCTGGAAGACGGGTTGTTAGACGACGGCAACGAGGGATAGCCATCTCATTTTGCGCAGTTCTACTAAAACTGAGGTGTGTGCTTTTGATTGCATGGATAGAAACGATACGGAGACAGACATCCCGAAACGATATGGAGACAGACATCCCTGTTTGCGCAAATACGAAATACGGTTATTTAAATAGTGACAGATATTTGCAGTGGCGTATGATTAACAGCAGCATCTATTGTGTTATAATTGGCACTAGATTGACAGAATGAAAGTGTCCTTAAGTAAGTAGCATCACATCACATCAACACTGCCACTAGATTAACATACAGAACAATGGCATTAGTATTACTGTCATGAGAGTAGCACATGGTCAGTAAATGTGCAATCAAATTTGTGCAGTTCCACTGGGATGAAGCAATGTTAGCGGTGTGAGATTTAAGTGTAACTGCAAAAACACAATTCATGGGAAATAAAGCAAGACGGAAGCACTTCATAAAATGGTGGTGGCATTGCTTCAATTTATCGACGACACTAGACCATTACTTCTAGTGACATTAGGTGGAATTGCTTAATGCTTCATGTGATTTTACATTAACGGTAGCGATATGGGCGTAGGGACAGCAGAGGCATAAAGTGGTGAGGCAGATGTGGTTGCCGAGAGCGGCAAACACTCAGGCAACATGTCTGCACTTGTCCAATTTTTTATCTCCTCGGCGACATTTTCCTATGTGAGCACAGGAAATCTAGACCTGCTCATTCTCATTTGCGTTGTCCACCAACACCCATCACTTTCTTTCCCCCACCCTTCACCATCCACCAAACTTTCTTCGTATTTTCAACCAAGAGACCGGTTGGGTAGCCAGTATCTACTACTTTCCCCCATTTCCTCTTAGAACCAAGTCCTAGATTCATGCTACAGCTTTCCCACTTTCTTCCCTGTTTGAACCAACTCTTAGAGTCAACTGTATGAACTAGCTTTACCTCTAATAATAGTAAAAGTCTAGGTGGCTTTGGAACAGTGGACAGAAGTAGAAAAAGATCCACACGAAGCCAAGTGGGGAGCTGGGCAGTAGAGCAAGGTAGGTTTCGAAGGAATATATACTTGAGGGTCGTCGGCATGTGGCAAAGACGGCGTCGGGAGGCCGCATCTTGGCCACAATATCGCAGGGAGGAAGAAGGGGTCGGAGGCCCTCCGGAGCCGGCGCTCTCTCGGAGAGAATGGCACGGCCTCCGATCGGGACGCGCGGGCAGCCGTTGGTCTCCTCCCTCGCCGCCGACAACAGCGTGAACGGTGCACCTACACCCCTGCCCCGGTCGAGGTTGTCCGGCCGGATTTGTGACCAGCCGTGAGCTGAGAGAGAGTGTGGCCACCTATGTCTTGCTTAGATCTGGAGAGCATGATAGAGTGAACGAGAGGAACCCTAGTAAAGCAAGCGCTAAGGCTCCTTCTTATATATATAGTGGAGTGATTTTGTTGTACCAGCTTCAAAAAAAATGCACTCCTACGTGTACCCGCGAGTGGGTGTGAGAGAACTAGTGCGTGCGTGCACCGCTTCTCTTCGTGAGAGTACAATATACTATGCCCAAAGAACGTTCGCCACAAGAGTAATAGTATAAGTGTGTGACGTGTGAGCTAAAATAAAATGTGCGCGACGTCTTTTGTTTTTTAGAAGTTCTGAGGGTAGGGTGTGAAGAGCACATATGTGTGTGACGTCTACCTGCAGATAAGCGGTGGGTGCGAGAGGACTCGGGAGGGTGCGTGTGCGTGAGAGAGAGGGGGGCACGTATCAATGCAATGCATGTGTCCGTAAATCATTATCCGACAAACGTTCGCCACAAGCCTTTTCCTGACGAACGCCGTAAGAACCGTTAGATCGGCATCCGACAGTGTCAGTTTTGCCATGTCATTTAATAGAACAGCCACTCCTCCTACACACAAATTATCCACGTGAGTGTTAGCAACTGCCGTATGCTCCCTCCGTTCCAAAATGCAGTGCATATAGCTTTATTGAAAATTCAAACCTCGCGAACTTTTACCGAGTTTTCGTGTACCAAATTGCACATGTAGAATACCCTGTATATATCATTTCATTCATCTTCGAGAGGTAACTATAAAGATGGGGGTGGAGTCTACAAAGAAAGACCATCGTATCACCTGCAGCAATTTCAACCATCCTTTCGTGTGGACGAATATCATAGGAACTCTATATGATATGATTTTTATAGGATTTTTTCCTTTAGAGCCAATTGGTTCATAGGAATAGATTCATATACTCCACATTTCAAAGGAAATAAACATGATATCATTTCTATAGCTTTAGACCAACTTGGTTCATATGAATGGATTCCTATACTCCCATAATTTCAAAGGAAAATAAACATTAGCGTATATTCAATAGAAAAGTTCTTATGATATGAACCAAATTACATCTATTTTTTAATCCCTCCACATAGGAATTGAGATACATGTCATCTCTAGATTCAATAGAAAAGTTCCTATGATGTCAACCAAATGACATCTCTTTTCCAATCCCTACTCATAGGAATTGAGATACTCCAAGTCATCTCTTTCCCTACAACTTCCATGTATACATCTTCTATTACTAAATAGCTAGTACAACCCACTAGTAGCTTTTTTCCAAGACATGCAACTATGGCACAAGAACTATATAGTGTGCGAAGAACTTGAAAGATGGTCGCCGGATGAAGCTAATCCGACAGTGCAGAGATGGAAAATCCGAGCACTACTGGCCGTTGGATATCATCAACATTCCACCAGATCTGCCACATGTACAATTTAGGAGACTCCATTGTTGAACTTAAGCATAATGCACAAACCTCAAAACACAAGCACTTCTCCTTTGTTCTAGAATCTTCCGTATCATAATTGGTTCTTTTTCTAAATGAATTGCCATTATTTGTTTTTTACTTTATGCTTTACAATGCACAACCCCATGAATCTTAACATTTTTATAAAACATTGATTTTGAATGAGATGAACTACAAGAACTAAACGAACATCTACATCAGGCATATATGACTCAAAGCTTACATGCTATAGTGTGTATTTATTCATAATTTGGTTTCGAAATCTCATGCGTTCAATGCATGTGTACCTTACTAGTTTTGAGTAGAGTAGCAAATTTCATGTGGCCCCGGGTATATCAAAATGCAGGGCCCATGCATCATTGCCTTTTGGTCGAACCTACGTCCACAATTTTTTGTATGTACTATATCTCCACTGGTCCCCGAACCCAAAATGCTGCCTCGTTCCCCTAAAACCAAGCGGCCCACACATATTTAAGGTGTCGACTCGAACTCAATCCCTCTCCCGTTTACTACGACGTGGCCCCGCACGCCCTAGTAGTACTCCTACAAACCCTACCGCCGCACGCATCATTGGTTTTCTTCAAGAGGACGAGGGAGAAGCCGATTTGTAGTGGAGGCGCTTTAAAAAATGATCTGTAGTGGAGACCCCTACCCTAGGGTGCCCTAGGTAGCTGCCGCACGCATCATTGGTTTTCTCTTTTCTTTATGCTCTTGCACCCTAGAGTGAAATGATGGTTGCTTCGTCCGTCCAGCTTAATGCGGGAAAGGTGGGGCTTTGTGATTTGACCCCTCATCGCTCATTTTCTACTACTGCGGCGCTACAACCGGGGTGCCTCCAATTCCAATCACTGCTCCGAACTGTAATTTGGTGCATCGCACGCGGAACAAGACGGTGGATGAGCCACATGTCGGCCAGAGGGGTCCTGTTAAGTGTGTCGCCATTTCGTGTGCGGACTGACCCTGCTTGAGTCACTACGCCAACACGACAGGTGCCTATCACTTGGTTTTGCTCCTTGGTGAATCCCGACTATATTGATCTAAAAAGATACGTACTGAACTACCCTCTCTGTCTCGTTTTTTTAGATGTCTCGGTTTATAGGGCGTGCACGTAGTTCTAGGTCATCCATTTGACTAACTAAATCTGAGTTACTATGTCAGAAAAAGTATATCATTGGATTATTAAGAGGATGTAGTTTCTAAACATATATTGTTCATCACATATATAGCTAGCCAGTTAACTTCTCAACCTAGAACGACGTGCATGCCATGTAAACCGATACGGAGGAAGTATAGTAGTAAAAATGAGATGATTTTACCGAGCGATCGGCGGGGGAGCATGGCCTGTCATGCGGTCCCACGTGTCATGATGTACCAAGGCGATGCGTGTGTCCCTCTTGAGGCAGAAGCAATACTACGTGGTTTGAGATGATGGCGAACTGAAGTGTAAAATAATGGTTGCTTCGTCCGTGTGGGAAGGTGCAGCATTGTGATTTGACGTCTCATTGCTCATTACTACTACTACTGGGGCGGTACGACTGGGGTGCGTCCCCCCTGCTGTTCCGCACTGTTATTTGGTGCTTGACACGTCGACCCGGTTGATATATGTCCCACATGTCGGCGACAGGAAGTACAGAATTCATGAAAGCGAGCGTCGACGGAGGAGAACAAGACACGGCTTGGGTTTTTGTTGCTTCGCGCAATCCATTGATACAAATCCGGACTAAAAAAGGCGAGGGCGGGTCTTTTCCCGCGTGGCAGGCGGGGGAGTTTGGCATAGTCTGTTCGAGGCAAGGAGGCAGGAAGGGAAACAAGCAAATAAAGGTTGAGCGACTTAGTTTTGGGAAATCTGATTTTACAGAGTACGTACCCACTAGGGTTTATAGGGCTCATCTAAAAAACATTCGTTTTTCCATTTTATAAGTCTCAATTCTACTACTAGTAGTATTACCATCACATGTTGGATTTCGGGGTGCGTTAGATCACCCCATGCAAGCAGTGTCAAGAGAAAACTCACCAATGTATGTAGAAGTTCATGGAAATTTAGTGGTCATTCATGCATTCGTTCTAATTAATGCCTCGGTAAACATAACTTCTTGAGAAAAACGAGCGTACTAATTACTTGTGCAAACTAGGAGTACGAAATTAATTTGACCACTCACTGTCTACCTTGGTTGGAGAGATTTTGAAATTGAGCCATAAACTGGAAAGGAGGGAGTAGTAACTTTTGTCTCGATTACTATTTGTGGCCTTGTATAGATGCAAAATGTATTTTTTTATAGTGGCCTTGTATAAGTAAATGGAGAGAGTACTAAAGGACATATATATTCTAAACAATATGATAATCTCTCTAACCAAGGTAGTAGGGACGAGGAGTAAACGGAGGGAGTAGTAAAATTTTCTCCTCGTCCTACGAGCCACCGCGTGCGTGGGCGAGGGAGCAGGCGTAAGGCGTAGTAAGCAAGCTTCACCTCATCCTGCGAGCCACCGCCCCCGTGGGCGGGGGAGACGGCGTACTAAGCAAGCTTCTCCTCATTCTGCGAGTTGACGGGACACATCAAAAGTACTCCAGTGTATAGAGCCTTGCCTCTAAGGTAGGCCCCACATGGTTTGCCTCTTTTTTAACATAACGCGTCAAGTCGCAATTTGTTTGTTCACCTGTGGTAGACGATCCTCCCTCCATCTAGTGGACAACCAGTACACGTGTCAAGTTACCACGTGGGCTGCATTTTCATACAGAAATGAGCTCCACCGTGTACCCGCGTGGGTGTGGTTGGGAAAGAGACGGGAGTACATGCGCCGTGCGTGCACCTCTTCTCTTCGTGCACGTCCCCCACCTACGTGGGTGTGTGTGAGAGGGACTATAGAGATACAAACTTAGACATAATGCGCCGTCCATCCCCATGCCTCCGCCCAGTCCGACCACCAGTCACCACCACGCCCCACTCCTCCTCACCTTATCTCTCATCTTTCTCCCTCCATTTTTATATACAAGGCCACTATCAAAATTACAATTTGCAGATATACAAGGCCACTAACACTAATCGATCCAATATTAATGGTGTTTGCCTCGAAGTACTACTAGCAAAGGAGGACATTAATTATCCCTTGCATGCATGCGGGAGTGTGAGCTTTGGCTTGATGTGCATGAACGAGAAGAATACACATTAATTTACACGGCAAACAAGGAAACAAGGTGGCTTGCAACATTGAGTTAGAAGACATTAATTTTTGCCTTGGTACCTGTAATATGGGTTTGTGGCCTTGTATACCAAAATGAAGTCCGATAAAATTCTCGAGATACCATTTATCCAATAAAATTCTCGAGCAATCATTAGTTTTTACAAAATGGGATTACTCCTGCATGGGTCAATCACAACAGGTGTTTTGTAAAAAATGCATCTTGATGTTCTGTGCAATGCACGGGCATCTTGCTAGTCCATGAAAACAACACATGGCAAAATTCCACGACGAACGAGGGATTTGAATCTGTTGGGAGGGGCTATTTGGATCTTGCCCGGGGTAGCCAAAATATTGGCGACCCTTTTGTCCGCCGGTGCCTTTGCCACCGATGAACGAGGAATGGCTCGGGTTCTCATGCATCGTCCAGCGCGCACGTTGGAGATGAGCTCGCAGGAGTTGTGTTCTTGTTGTCCCACCACGCCGCCCGAGCCGCCCGCAGACCGACCAGCGACCCTCAAATTACACCATCCAACTGTAGTCGCACACATTATGACAGCAAGTCAACCAACCGGACGAAATTCACGCAAACACGGCGATATTCATACAAACATGAAGGATTTCATTACATTCAAATGAACTACACGGTGCTAGTTCTAGACAACACATGTATATAATACCTGGCCTAAATGGTCGCCCGCCGATCGATTTGTGTTCCTCATGTGCGGCAGCACAATCACCGGACTGCCGAGAGCCCCGGAGGTATATGCGGGGTCGACGAAGGTCCTCGCAACAAGTGGATCCAGCAAGACACCTGCTGTTTACGCCGGCGTCGCCTCCGTGGTGGCCTTCATGGGACCCAAGCGGCGGCGGCCTCCCATGTTCTACTCTCCTCGATGATGGCGGCGGACGTGGAGGCGCTGGGCACCGACTCATCGCTCTCCGCGCACCCGGCTTCTATCGCTGCTTGAATGGCGCGGCCGCTGGCATGGGAGTCTCGGCCACAGAAACGGGAGACGCAGTACGAGGCGGCGGCGTGGGCGGCAGCAACGACGCCCATGCGCTGCTCCTCGTCGAGTTGGCCTAGAGCGGCGAGTTGCTGAACCGCGTGCCGGCTTGGGGCGGCAACTGGCTCCGTCGGGCGAGGGGAGGGAGGTGGATTAGCGAGCTGCATAGCTCGTATCCGGCGGGCTCGGCGGGCCACCCAGCCGGCTTGGATGCAGAATAACTACTCTTCGTAAGCCATTGTAAGAGTGGACAAAATGGTGAAGAAGGAGATAGGGGAGCGGCGGAGGTGTGCGATTCTTGGCCGGCGTTTGGCCTCGTTTAAATAGGACATTAAATAGACGGCAGACGGGAGGAGCTCGGCCGGCGTTGCGTTTAATGTCGGCCCGGTCATGAACGGACGTGTGTCCAGAGTGGGTTTCTCGGCTTCCACACGGGCGGGTTTCATGGAGGCGTTTGAATGCGGCAAGGAGGCGTGTTCAGTCGGGCATGCAGCGAGTGGCGCCCTCGACTTTGACGTAGGACAGCACGCCGTTCTTCCACTGACGTGTGGGCTCTTTGGGTACATGGCCTGCATGTCAGTGACCCAACGCAGGCAGCGCACAACAGAGGAACCTTTGGTGGGCCAGGGCGGTCAGAAGCGGGCATTTCATAAACCGATGATTGTTCATTGAGTGTGACGTCATCCTTTTCATGTAGATAAGCCTACTATGTTGATAGCCTGTTTGATACATTGTGATTCATAAAGACCGCTACAAACATCAATGTTCTGCTTATCACAGATAAGATTGATTAATACCCATAACAATCCATGTCCTTAACAAAGGGTGCATGCACGTATAGGTTGAGTGTGTGTCTTGCGTCGTGTGCTGTGTGCATGCAGGCGTGTGAGTGTTGCGTGCGTGCAAGGGTACGTTTCAGTGTTGCATGCATGTGTGCGTACGTGCGTGTGTTCGTGAGTGCATGTGTACGCGTTAGTGTTGCACGCCTGCATGCGTGCGTTTGTTCGTTATGTGTACGTGTCAGTGTTGCACGCCTGCATGCGTGCGTGTCTTGCGTGTGTGCATGTGTACGTGCGGGGTGAGGCTACACGTCAGACGACTGACTTTTTCATCTCTGGTCAATAGATTTTCCAGCCGTTGGATACGAAATCAAGGGCCTGCAGTTTATCATCAAACTCCACCCCCTGAGCCGCCAGCCACCACCGGCCGAACCGCCGGCCCCCGCCGCCTGCGGCTGGCCCGCGCCGCCACGCCGCCCCGCCCGCCCCGAAACCACTCCTCACCGCCAGTCTGCCGTTGCACCGGCCATCCCTCTAGGCCCCCCAGCGCCGAGCTTTTTCTCCGGCGATCCCCACCCCACCGCCCAATCAACGCGGCCCCCACCGCCGGCGACTGCCAACCAAAGGTCTCACGACTTCGAGTACCCACCGTCCACTAATTTATTACCATTTCTGTCCTTCATATACGCACTGACGGGTGGGCCCTATGGTAATATGCGCTGCTGAATGTGGACCGTTTGACTGGTCAATTGATCGTGTCATCAACAAATTACGGAGCTGTATGGTGAGCCAATGACCGTATGATCACCCTAAAATGTATTTTATTAACATGGTACAGACTCAAACTACCATTTCTTTCTTTCATATACGGGCTGACAGGTGGGCCCCACGGTTACGCGCCCCGATGGTGCAACGCTAGTTGCGCCACATGGAAGGTTTGACTGGTCAATTGATTGTGTCATCAACAAAATACAGAGTTGTACTGGTGAGCCAGTGACCGTATAATCATGACATGTGTTTTTTTAACACGGTACAGACGCAAGGGCTCATATATACGCGCAAGCACTCACCTCTATAAGCGCACACACGCAGACCCTACCCCTATGAGCACCTTCGAGAGAGTGGGTCGGCATATGATCTTGAGATTTTAAGAAGTCACCATAGGTGCCTCGTAGTCGAGTGGAACGTCTCCTCCCACTGAACGCACATTGCCGAAAAATACTGAAATTAACCCAGGATAAATGCGAGCACCGGGACTTTAACCCTGGTGGGCTCGAGAAACCATTGTCCTCCTAACCATCCAACCACATGTTGGTTAGCACGACAAAATGTATGTGGTGACCGTGATGAGCTTATTCTGAAGTCCAGTGACCATATCGTGCTTTCGCTTCAAATACAATGACCGTAAGTGTCGTCAACAAAATACGGAGCACGCATCAAATACAAAGTCCGTCAGTGTTATCAAGAAAATACGGAGACCTATCGTGAGCTAGATACCGTATGATCACCATGAGAATGTATACGGTGACCGTAATGAGCATATTCTGAACTCTAGTGACCGTATAGTGCTTTAGCTTGAAATACAGTGACCGTCATGCGTGAATGTGTCGTGGGCATGCATACTTTTAGAGGGCCGAGAGATAGTTTTGTGCGTACGTGAAAGTGGTGTAGAAAGAGGGGATGTCCGATGGAGACAAGGAGAGATATGCCCTTCGTTTCTCTTTCCCGTGACTAATATTTTAGGAGAATATATAAACATTCACAATGCAGAACAAATATTTTTGGATGCACCATGCAATTAACTTTCATGTATAACATTGTACTATTGTATATGCTTATTTTCATAGTGGCCGATTGCGTGTGTGGTGTGGTGTTGGAAATATGCCCTAGAGGCAATAATAAATGGTTATTATTATATTTATTTGTTCATGGTAATTGTCTATTATTCATGCTATAATTGTATTGTCCGGAAATCGTAATACATGTGTGAATACATAGACCACAACCTGTCCCTAGTAAGCCTCTAGTTGACTAGCTCGTTGATCAACTGATAGTCATGGTTTCCTGACTATGGACATTGGATGTCATTGATAACGGCATCACATCATTAGGAGAATGATGTGATGGACAAGACCCAATCCTAAGCATAGCATAAAAGATCGTGTAGTTTCATTTGCTAGAGCTTTTCCAATGTCAAGTATCTTTTCCTTAGACCATGAGATCGTGCAATTCCCGGATACCGTAGGAGTGCTTTGGGTGTGCCAAACGTCACAACGTAACTGGGTGACTATAAAGGTGCATTACGGGTATCTCCGAAAGTGTTTGTTGGGTTGGCACGGATCGAGACTGGGATTTGTCACTCCGTGTGACGGAGAGGTATCTCTGGGCCCACTCGGTAATGCATCATCATAATGAGCTCAATGTGACTAAGGCGTTAGTCACGGGATCATGCATTGCGGTACGAGTAAAGAGACTTGCCGGTAACGAGATTGAACAAGGTATTGGGATACCGACGATCGAATCTCGGGCAAGTAACATACCGATTGACAAAGGGAATTGCATACGGATTGATTGAATCCTCGACACCGTGGTTCATCCGATGATATCATCGTGGAACATGTGGGAGCCAACATGGGTATCCAGATCCCGCTGTTGGTTATTGACCGGAGAGGCGTCTCGGTCATGTCTGCATGTCTCCCGAACCCGTAGGGTCTACACACTTAAGGTCCGGTGACGCTAGGGTTGTAGAGATATATGTATGCGGAAACCCGAAAGTTGTTCGGAGTCCCAGATGAGATCCCGGACGTCACGAGAGGTTCCGGAATGGTCCGGAGGTAAAGATTTATATATGGGAAGTCTTATTTTGGTCGCCGGAAAGGTTTCGCACTTTATCGGTATTGTACCGGGAGTGCCGAAACGGGTCCGGGGGTCCACCAAGGGGGTCCACCAGCCCCGGGGGGCCACATGGGCTGTAAGGGGTGCGCCTTGGCCTATATGGGCCAAGGGCACCAGCCCCAAGAGGCCCATGCACAAGAGATAAGAAAAAAGGGAGAGTCCTAAAGGGGGAAGGCACCTCCGAGGTGCCTTGGGGGGAAGGACTCCCCCCTGGCCGCACCCTTCCTTGGGGGAAGGGGCAAGGCTGCACCCCCCCTCTCTCCCTTGGCCCTATATATAGTGGGGGGAAGGGAGGGCAGCAACATCTAAGCCTTGGGCGCCTCCCTCCTCCCCTGCAACACCTCTCTCTCTCTTGCAGAAGCTCGGCGAAGCCCTGCCGGAGACCCGCTACATCCATCACCACGCCGTCGTGCTGTTGGATCTCCATCAACCTCTCCTCCCCCCTTGCTGGATCAAGAAGGAGGATACGTCGCTGCACCGTACGTGTGTTGAACGTGGAGGTGCCGTACGTTCGGCACTCGGTCATCGGTGATTTGGATCACGGCGAGTACGACTCCGTCATCCACGTTCATTGGAACGCTTCCGCTCGCGATCTACAAGGGTATGTAGATCCACTCCTTTCCCCTCGTTGCTAGTAGACTCCATAGATGCATCTTGGTGAGCGTAGGAAAATTTTAAATTATGCTACGATTCCCAACAGTGGCATCATGAGCCAGGTCTATGCGTAGTTACTATGCACGAGTAGAACACAAAGTAGTTGTGGGCGTTGAGTTTGCCAATTCTTCTTACCGCTACTAGTCTTTTCTTGTTTCGGCGGCATTGTAGGATGAAGCGGCCCGGACCGACCTTACACGTACTCTTACGTGAGACAGGTTCCACCGACTGACATGCACTAGATGCATAAGGTGGCTAGCGGGTGTCTGTCTCTCCTACTTTAGTCGGAACAGATTCGATGAAAAGGGTCCTTATGAAGGGTCAATAGAAATTGGCAAATCACGTTGTGGTCATACGTAGGTAAGAAACGTTCTTGCTAGAAACCTACAAACCACGTAAAAACTTGCAACAACAATTAGAGGACGTCTAACTTGTTTTTGCAGCAAGTGCTATGTGATGTGATATGGCCAGAAGATGTGATGAATGATATATGTGATGTATGAGATTGATCATTTTCTTGTAATAGGAATCACGACTTGCATGTCGATGAGTATGACAACCGGCAGGAGCCATAGGAGTTGTCTTTATTATTTTGTATGACCTGCGTGTCATTGAATAACGCCATGTAAATTACTTTACTTTGTTGCTAAACGCGTTAGCCATAGAAGTAGAAGTAATCGTTGGCGTGACAACTTCATGAAGACACAATGATGGAGATCATGATGATGGAGATCATGGTGTCATGCCGGTGACAAAGATGATCATGGTGCCCCAAAGATGGAGATCAAAGGAGCATATTGATATTGGCCATATCATGTCACTATTTGATTGCATGTGATGTTTATCATGTTTTTGCATCTTATTTGCTTAGAACGACGGTAGCAAGTAGGATGATCCCTTATAATAATTTCAAGAAAGTGTTCACCCTAACTGTGCACCGTTGCGAAGGTTCGTCGTTTCGAAGCACCACGTGATGATCGGGTGTGATAGATTCTTACGTTCGAATACAACGGGTGTTGACGAGCCTAGCATGTACAGACATGGCCTCAGAACACACGCAATACACTTAGGTTGACTTGACGAGCCTAGCATGTACAGACATGGCCTCGGAACACGGAGGACCGAAAGGTCGAGCATGAGTCGTATAGAAGATACGATCAACATGGAGATGTTCACCGATCTTGACTAGTCCGTCTCACGTGATGATCGGACACGGCCTAGTTGAACTCGGATCATGTTTCACTTAGATGACTAGAGGGATGTCTATCTGAGTGGGAGTTCATAATCAGATGAACTTCATTATCATGAACATAGTCAAAAAGGTATTTGCAAATTATGTCATAGCTTGCGCTTTAGTTCTACTGATTAAGTTATGTTCCTAGAGAAAATTTAGTTGAAAGTTGGTAGTAGCAATTATGCGGACTGGGTCCGTAAACTGAGGATTGTCCTCATTACTACACAGAAGGCTTATGTCCTTAATGCACCGCTCGGTGTGCTGAACCTCAGCGTCGTCTGTAGATGTTACGAAACATCTGACATACACGTTTTGATGACTACGTGATAGTTCGGTGCGGTTTAGAATTGTTGCACCAAAGACGTTTTTGAAACGTCGCAGAACATGTGAGATGTTCCGAAGACTGAAATAGGGATTTCAGACTAGTGCCCACGTCAAGAGGTATGAGACCTCTGACAAGTTTCTTAAGCCTGCAAACTAAGGGAGAAAAGCTCAATCGTTGAGCGTGTGCTCAGATTGTCTGAGTGCCACAATCGCTTGAATCGAGTGGGAGTTAATCTCCCAGATGAGATAGTGATAGTTCTCCATAGTCACTGCCACCAAGCTAGTAGAGCTTCGTGATGAACTATAACATATCAAGGATAATTATGATGATCCTTGAGCTATTCGCGATGTTTGACACCGCGAGAGTAGAAATCAAGAAGGAGCATCAATTGTTGATGGTTAGTAAAACCACTAGTTTAAGAAGGGCAAGGGCAAAAGGGATACTTCATGAAACGGCAAGTCGTTTGCTGCTCTAGTGAAGAATCCCAAGGTTGTACCCAAACCCGAGACTAAGTGCTTCTGTAATGAGAGGAACGGTCACTGAAGCAGTACTACCCTAGATACTTGGTAGATGAGAAGGCAGGCAAGGTCGACAAAGTATATTGGATATACGTTATATGAATGTGTACTTTACTAGTACTCCTAGCAGCACCAGGGTATTAGATACAGGTTCGGTTGCTAAGTGTTAGTAACTCGAAATAAAAGCTGCGGAATAAATGGAGACTAGCTAAAGGTGAGATGACAATATGTGTTGGAACTGTTTCCAAGGTTGATGTGATCAAGCATCGCATGCTCCCTCTACCATCGAGATTTGGTGGTTCCGCTGAACATGATTGGATTATGTTTACCGCAAAACGGTTATTCATTTAAGGAGAATAATGGTTACTCTGTTTATTTGAATAATACCTTCAATGGTCTTGCACCTAAAATGAATCTCGATCGTGGTGATACAGATGTTCATGCCAAAAGATATAAGATAGTAATGATAGTACCACATACTTCTGGCACTGCCACTTGAGTCATATTGGTGTAGAACGCATGAAGAAGCTCCATGTAGGTGGATCTTTGGACTCACTCATTTTTGAAAAGATTGAGACATGTGAACCATGTCTATTGGTATATATGCATGAAGAAACTCCATACAGATGGATCGTTTGGACTCACTTGATTTTGAATCACTTGAGACATGCAAATCATACCACATGGGCAAGATGACTGAAAGGCCTCGTTTTCAGTAAGATGGAACAAGAGAGCAACTTATTGGAAGTAATACATTTTGATGTATGCAGTCCAATGAGTGCTGAGGCATGCAGTGGATATCGTTGTGTTCTTACTTCACAGATGATTTGAGTAGATGCTGAGTGTATTTACTTGATGAAACACAAGTCTGAATTATTGAAATGTTCAAGTAATGTCAGAGTGAAGTTGAAGATCATCGTGACAAGAGGATAAAATGTCTGTGATATGATCATAGAGATGAGTATCTGAGTTACGAGTTTGGCACACAATTGAGACATTGTGGAAAGTGTTTCACAATTAATACCGCCTGGAACACCATAGTGTGATGGTGTGTCCGAACATCATAACTGCACCCTATTGGATATGGTGCATACCATGATGTTTCTTATCAAATTACCACTATCGTTTATGGGTTAGGCATTAGAGACAACCGCATTCACTTTAAAAGGGGCACCACGCAATTCCGTTGAGACGACACCGTTTATAGAAACCTAAGTTGTCGTTTCTTAAAAGTTTGGGGCTGCGATGCTTATGTGAAAAAGTTTCAGGTGATAAGCTCGAACCCAAAGCGGATAAATGCATCTTCATAGAATACCCAAAAACAGTTGGGTATACCTCCTATTTCAGATCTGGAAGCAAAAGTAATTGCTTCTAGAAACGAGTCCTTTCTCGAGGAAAAGTTTCTCTCGAAAGAATTGAGTGGGAGGATGGTGGAGACTTGATAAGGTTATTGAACCGTCGCTTCAACTAGTGTGTAGCAGGGCACAGGAAGTTGTTCCTGTGGCACCTACACCAATTGAAGTGGAAGCTTATGATAGTGATCATGAAACTTCGGATCAAGTCACTACCAAACCTCGTAGGACGACGAGGATGCGCACTACTTCAGAGTAATGCGTGATCCTGTCTTGGAGGTCATGTTTCTAGACAACAATGAACCTACGAGCTATGGAGAAGCGATGGTGGGCCCATATTCCGACGAATGGCTCGAGGCCATGAAATCCGAGATAGAATCCATATATCAGAACAAAGCATGGACTTTGGTGAGCTTGCCCGATGATCGGCAAGCCATTGAGATAAATGGATCTTTAAGAAGAAGACGGACATGGACGGTAATGTTACCGTCTATGAAGCTCGACTTGTGGCAAAGAGTATTTTCACAAGTTCAAGGAGTTGACTACGATGAGTTTTTCTCATCCGTAGCGATGCTTAGGTCCGTCGGAATCATGTTAGCATTAGCTACATTTATGAAATCTGGCAGATGGATGTCAAAACAAGTTTCCTTACCAGTTTTCGTAAGGAAAGGTTGTATGTGATACAATCAGAAAGGTTTTGTCGATCCTAAGGATGCTAAAAGGTATGCTAGCTCCAGCGATCCTTCCATGGATTAGAGCAAGCATCTCGGAGTCAGAATATACGCTTTGATGGGGTGATCAAAGTTTTTGGGTTTATACAAAGTTTGTTAGAAACTTGTATTTACAATAAAGTGAGTGGGAGCGCTACAACATTTCTGATAAGTATATGTGAATGACATATTGATGATCCGAAATGATGTAAAATTTCTGGAAAGCATAAAGGGTTGTTTGAAAGGAGTTTTTCAAAGGAAGACCTGGATAAAGCTACTTACATATTGGGCATCAAGATCCATAGAGATAGATCAAGACGCCTGATGATACTTTCAAAAGACAGCACACCTTGACATGATTTTGAAAGAGTTCAAAATATATCGGCAAATAAGGAGTTCTTGGCTGTGTTACAAGGTGTGAGTATTGAGTGAGACTCAAGACCTGACCACAGCAGAAGATAGAGAAAGGACGAAGGTCGTCCCCTATGCTTTAGACATAGGCTCTATAGTATGCTATGCTGTGTACCGCACATGTAGTGTGCCTTGCCATGAGTTGGTCAAGAGGGTACAATGGTGATCCGGGAAAGGATCTCATGACAGCGGTTGAACATATCCTTAGCACCTACTGGATTAAGGAATTTTCTCGATTATGGAGGTGGAAAGGAGTTCGTCGTAAAGGGTTACGTCGATGCGAACTTTGACACTAATCCGGATGACTCTGAGTAGTAAACCGGATTCGTATAGTAGAGCAATTATTTGAAATGGCTCCAAATAGCGCGTGGTAGCATCCACAAGATGACATAGATATTCGTAAAGCACACGGTTCTGAAAGGTTCAGACCCGTTGACTAATAACCTCTCTCACAAGCATAACATGACCAAACCAGAACACATTGAGTGATAATCACATAATGATGTGAACTAGATTGATGACTCTAGTAAACTCTTTAGATGTTGGTCACATGGTGATGTGACCAGTGAGTGTTAATCACATGGTGATGTGAACTAGATTATTGACACTAGTGCAAGTGGGAGACTGTTGGAAATATGCCCTAGAGGCAATAATAAATGGTTATTATTATATTTCTTTGTTCATGGTAATTGTCTATTATTCATGCTATAATTGTATTGTCCAGAAATCGTAATACATGTGCGAATACATAGACCACAACCTGTCCCTAGTAAGCCTCTAGTTGACTAGCTCGTTGATCAACTGATAGTCATGGTTTCCTGACTATGGACATTGGATGCCATTGATAACGGGATCACATCATTAGGAGAATGATGTGATGGACAAGACCCAATCCTAAGCATAGCATAAAAGATCGTGTAGTTTCGTTTGCTAGAGCTTTTCCAATGTCAAGTATCTTTTCCTTAGACCATGAGATCGTGCAACTCCCGGATACCGTAGGAGTGCTTTGGGTGTGCCAAACGTCACAACGTAACTGGGTGACTATAAAGGTGCATTACGGGTATCTCCGAAAGTGTCTGTTGGGTTGGCACGGATCGAGACTGGGATTTGTCACTCCGTGTGACGGAGAGGTATCTCTGGGCCCAGTCGGTAATGCATCATCATAATGAGCTCAATGTGACTAAGGCGTTAGTCACGGGATCATGCATTGCGGTACGAGTAAGAAGACTTGCCGGTAACGAGATTGAATAAGGTATTGGGATACCGACGATCGAATCTCGGGCAAGTAACATACCGATTGACAAAGGGAATTGCATACGGATTGATTGAATCCTCGACACCGTGGTTCATCCGATGATATCATCGTGGAACATGTGGGAGCCAACATGGGTATCCAGATCCCGCTGTTGGTTATTGACCGGAGAGGCGTCTCGGTCATGTCTGCATGTCTCCCGAACCCGTAGGGTCTACACACTTAAGGTCCGGTGACGCTAGGGTTGTAGAGATATATGTATGCGGAATCCCGAAAGTTGTTCGGAGTCCCAGATGAGATCCCGGAAGTCACGAGAAGTTCCAGAATGGTCCGGAGGTAAAGATTTATATATGGGAAGTCTTATTTTGGTCGCCGGAAAGGTTTCGCACTTTATCGGTATTGTACCGGGAGTGCCGAAAGGGGTCCTGGGGTCCACCAAGGGGGTCCACCAGCCCCGGGGGGGCACATGGGCTGTAAGGGGTGCGCCTTGGCCTATATGGGCCAAGGGCACCAGCCCCAAGAGGCCCATGCGCAAGAGATAAGAAAAAAGGGAGAGTCCTAAAGGGGGAAGGCACCTCCGAGGTGCCTTGGGGGGGAAGGACTCCCCCCTGGCCGCACCCTTCCTTGGAGGAAGGGGCAAGGCTGCGCCCCCCCCTCTCTCCCTTGGCCCTATATATAGTGGGGGGAAGGGAGGGCAGCAACATCTAAGCCTTGGGCGCCTCCCTCCTCCCCTGCAACACCTCTCTCTCTCTCTTGCAGAAGCTCGGCGAAGCCCTGCCGGAGACCCGCTACATCCATCACCACGCCGTCGTGCTGTTGGATCTCCATCAACCTCTCCTCCCCCCTTGCTGGATCAAGAAGGAGGAGACGTCGCTGCACCGTACGTGTGTTGAACGCGGAGGTGCCGTACGTTCGGCACTCGGTCATCGGTGATTTGGATCACGGCGAGTACGACTCCGTCATCCACGTTCATTGGAACGCTTCCGCTCGCGATCTACAAGGGTATGTAGATCCACTCCTTTCCCCTCGTTGCTAGTAGACTCCATAGATGCATCTTGGTGAGCGTAGGAAAATTTTAAATTATGCTACGATTCCCAACATGTGGTGGGCACATCATTTCTAGTTGTGGTGGGTCAACATGAGGACTCATGGGTCGGTTCCATGCTGCGCCACATAGGTTGGATCAAGACGCGTTATACGAAGACCCATGTGGAGGACTCGGCGTACAACATGAAGCTAGCTACCAGAGTCGCGGAGGACTCTATCCCCGCTGGTGATAAGCCGACTATATATGATTTGTAACCCTAGGCCTCCAGTATGTTATAGAAGCTTGGGGGCTAGTTCGTCGATAGTATACACACACGCACAATGCCTGGTATTCACGTGTACTTTGTACACACCCCTATCACTAATATATAGTACCAGGAGTAGGCTTTTTCCTCAACTGCAAGGGTCCGAACTAGGGTAAAACTTTGCCTCGTATTACCATCCAGAGAGGCCTAAAGATAATGTGTGTGCGGGAGACACGTAGGCACATATATGTGCGTATAGAGGGCTAGTAGAGACCGTGCGTGTGTATATATGCTTGTGAGATAAATAGTGTTTTCCAACTGAGATTAATGAAAAGAGTGGTACATAGTAGTCAGAAAGAGAGAGAGATACAGAGAGAGCATGTGCATGAGACTCCCCGACACCCCGAGAGAGATTGTGAGCATGAGTGAAAGAGAAATGCCGATGCATATAAAGTGTGTGCACTTATGCGGCAGATAGAGAGATATATAGCGCGTTTGTGAGAACGAGCCGAGGCATAGTGCATCTACGTGTAAAGGGCGGTCCTACGCATTAAATTAAAATATAAATGGCATTATTATTTTTGGATGAGATCATGAATTTTGCAAATTGCGTATGGACAAAAATCGGTCTATCAGACACCCATACTCTATAGAATTCTAGCATGTGCATGTGTTTATTTCATATTATCGATCCATAGGGTGAGAGCGGTTTGAAATACAGGCAATGGATGCTTTTGCAATTCATATATAAACATTAATTAGTGCACTCCATGTTGTTACTTTGAAGCACTTTATACATTTGTCACTTGCATGGATACATTCAAAATTGCTAGCTACGAAATAGAATACATGTCGAATTCAACATAAACGGGGTTTCGAAGATTCGAATTCATAGGAAGTGCATTCATCTATTTGAACCCGGGATAATGGCATTTGTAAATCAGATGTAAAAGGGGCATCAATATTTGTTGTGCGTTTGAACATGCTATATATATTCATACGCATGTCTAACTTTTTTTTTGCAACCAAGGAGATTATATCTGGAACCATGCATGAACTGAGGTAAGTTGCATTTTTTTTAATATATACTCGTGTACAATGTATATTCAAATGTACCACCTCCATTCCAAAATAATCGTAGCTTTAGGATTTTCAAGAGTAAAGATTTGTGAAGTTTGACAAATCCTGAATATTCAATTCAAGAGAACCGAAAACGTTAATGCTTCTCTCCCAAATATTGAATGAAGCGCCAAATAGGCCTCTGGTCACCCGAAACCGCGCGAGACTAATGTTTGGTGGTAGGAAATTACTGTCCCGACTCTGACCCGTGTAGCCTATCGGCCCGATGTCCAAAGGTCTAAACCGGGGTAGGTTTGTAACTCCACCAAGACGCCAGTCTCAACCACCTCCGAGAAGCATTCATACGCCATGGGCGCCTAAACACCCATGCGCTCAGCCGAAATCTATCCCGCCCACATTTGGGACACCTGAGATTACTGTCCTACCCCCAACCCGCAATATGTCCAAAATTTTAGATGGGGGCAAAGTTTGTAACTTTCCCCAAATTTCAAACAAGCGCGTCCCAAACCGAAACATTGTTCCCCCTTAGTTCCCCGCCAGGCGGCTGCTTGACGCAGGGGAACGTCGTATTGTGGGTGAACACGTGCCTGCCGTACCTATGAGCTGGCCTCTTAAAGGTGCCTCCAGATGCGGCGTAGCCGGGGAGAGCATCATCAAGAACTTTCTTGATATTTGTGTAGTCTATCTTGGAGTCACGGTCCGGGTCGAAATACGTGGCTATGGAATATTTCGGGCTTAAGAGGACGAGTGTGCAATGTGTGTCACTGCACAGAACACGGAATGTTAGAAAAAAAAGAACGATCGAAATCTAAGAAATCATATGTTACGGGGCGGTTAGGGGATGACTTACTCGGGAAAGTAAGGCACGAGGAAGTTATCCTTATCTGGGTTTGCCAGAATGACGCCTTCGAGGTGTGAACTCACGACTTGCCGGTCCCCAGCGCTGCCCAAGATCTTGGCACACATGTAGAAGGGGTCGACTATCACAATGTCCGGGGTCTTGTCTCTAATGATCCGCATCTCCATACTCAGCGAAAACAGCCGAACGAAGGTGTAGTGCAGCGGATGAAGGTTAAACATAGCAAAGATGTCATCAAACCGCAGGACAATCGTACCCCCGACGGCGCTATCCACAAAGCCCTTGCCCTCTGGCACCTTGGCCATGAAAACCGGGTATGCCACATCATTCTCTTTGAGACGCAGCTTCTCCAAAGAAAGAACACTGTCATGCAGACTCCGCATAGCACCGGTTGCAGCATTGAGCATATTTGTCGGTAGCATCGCCCTACCCGCCACATGCACCCTCCTCGAGATATCCTTATGTGAAGGTGGCCCGTCCTGAGCACGGATCGTACTCGGTGCCGGCTGGCTCGCACTGGCGCCCTTGTTAGTCTTTCGTTTCCGTCCCTTCTTCCTGATCTGCTGTAATGGGATCGAGTTCTGCTCACAGACCGCCTTCATGAGCGTGTTGGGGCTGATAATATTTCGCACCTCAGCTATCTGAGGCTCGGTGAAGGTGGCAGCTGGAGGCGTCTCCTGAGAACTAAACGCCAGATGACGCCTGTTGCAATTGGGTTTCTCCGTCGTACCAGCTAGATCGCGGTCGTCTTTTTCAGGGTTGGGTTCTTGAGAAGGAGGCCCGCAGAACTCGTCACCGTACCCATGTTCGGCAAAGTACTTATCGACGTTGGAAAATGTACCGTCGCCGTTGTCGTGATCGTCCGGGTCCTGTGCCATATGCATGTCCGGATCCTGTGCCATAGGGATGTCCGGCATGTCCGGTAGCGTTGCGGCGTTCTTGCCATGGCTTGGCGCTGGCACGACTGGCGGTCTTGTCTGTGGGGTGGTGTCCCCCGCCCCCAAACGAATCTGGCTCTTCAGCCAAAGCAGGGGCCAGCTTACACAGGCGCTGAGGGTCATCACATCATCTTCGTCGGCCCCAGCGGGTCGAATCGGAGGTAATAACTCATCGCAGCCTGGCAGCACCCGGACCAGTTCAACCCTATACAAGGTGGGTGGCATCGGATTACCGTGGAACACGTGGTTGCCCGGTTGAACAATTCTGCCCTTGGCGACATCGACCAACTCGCTGCCCACGAAGTGCAGGAGAGTGCAAGGAACGTCGGCCGCGCCCTGCGAAAACATGTAGGGCGTCAGGGATGCCCAGTCAAAGGCAAGGAGATGAAGTCATCGGCCGAGATGCTTAGTTGCCGTGATGCCGTCGAGCTCGGCTAATGTCGAGGCACCGCCAACGGCGGGCATGCAACTGACGGAGGGGCCGCTTGCTGGCGAGGTGCCGGCCGGCGTACACCCGGGTGCATTAAGCTCCAATGCCCATGTCGGCGCCGGAGACACGAATACCGCCTCCGCCGGAGACACCAATGGCGCTGTCTGCGTGTTGTGCGAGTTGCTGGCCGTGAAGCTGGGAACCGGGGGAGGCCGCTGTTGGCCGCCCGCAATCCACGTCGTCAGCCCCTGAATCAAGGTAGGCACAATGGCGGTGAGCGTCGTTCCCAGTTGTTTTTGCACTTGCTCTTGGACAATCTCCGGAATCCGCGCCACTTGTGCCTTGAGTTCTTGAACCTCGCGCGACTAGGTTTCTGAGCTGGTCTTTTTCTCCTTTCGCCCACCAGCGGTATAGTATGATGACCATTTTGTGGACAAGCCTTTGCCGGCCACACGACTAGCTGACGACGGCTTACTGAGCTTATCCTTGTTTTTCATTACGTTCAACGCCCTATATAAAGGGGTGTCAAAAGGGGAGCTCTGAGACGACCCCGCGCTACTGCTTTCAGCCTCCTGCGGAAGGAATGTGAACCATTTAGAAATTTGGCTTCATTAATTAGAATGCAACCATATGGAGCTAATTACGCGGGGGTGTATTCCTTACCAGAACAAGCTCAAGCACCCTGGTCTTCGGATCCGTGGTAAGCTCCTTTGTTACCGGGTCCTCCTTGTACCGGCCCTGACAAAGTTCCTGGTCTGCTTGTCACGGAATTTCTCGAAGCGGGACGGTAGGCCTTGCTCGGCAGGCTCCGCGTCCTCCTTGTCCCATATAGGCTCCGCCACTCTGTAACCGCCGGGACCGAGTTGGTGGACCCCTAAGTTCAACTGCCGCATTTCTTTCCCCCACTGACTTGATTCGGAGGTTGCGTTGCTCTCGCACTTGATCTTGAACTCCTTGTAGTCATCTTCGCTCATCAAAGGATATTTCGCCTTGATCTTCTCATAACTATCACCTTTTTCAATCATTGCCTTCACCGTGCTTCTCCATGTAGACAGGGCCGTGCTCATCCTCGTGAGGGCGGCACTGTTCACATTATTCCCTGAGAGGCGTGTGTTTGCAAACTCAGCGGGGAACTTGTATCGTTCGTGCAGCTTCCTGAAGAGGAGGCTGCGCAAATTCCCTCGGTCCTTATGCCTTAGGTTCTCGGTGTTGATCGAGACGGTGCTCCGAAGGATGCACCCGAGCTGAACCGAGTACCCCTTGACTACTTGTTTGGGCGCCGTTGGATGCCCGTCGGAGTTCACTTCAGTAAATTCCTCCTTGACGGTGCCAAGCATGCTCGGGCGCCGGTACTTCCGTTGCCTCTTCGGTTGGCTGCCATCTGTGTGTGCGCCGCCATCATCAGTGGTGGCATCCTCGGCGGCACCATCAGTGGTGTCATCCCCGACGCCACTAGGGGTTGTGTAGTCAGGATCGGTGTCTTCCATGGCGTCGTCCTCATAGCGGTGAGGTTCTTCCTCGAGCTCCTGGGACAGCTCCCAGAATTGCTTGCCGCCCGAACCGCCGGCCTCATCATTGTGGGCCATGTTTTGCTCTAAATAGGAAAAAAGTTTGGTCAAAAGTTGGTTATTGTCAAGGAATAAGATCTCTAAGTTGACCAAATAACCTAATTCTCAAGGAATGTTGCCAAAAAGTTGGTTATTGTCAAGGAACAATTTAGAGATGTTTGTGATATTGCCTAGGTGTTTTGGGATAGAACCTGTTAGTGTGTTGTTGCTAAGGTCCAAGTCCACGTTCTCAAGGTCTAAGATAATTTAATCAGGGCAGTGGCAGTTGATTTGTGCACAAGCTAAGCTAGCTAAGACAGTAGCTTCCTTGCAACCCACAAAAAACAAAGGAAAAGGGGTGAAAAGGGGGAGATGGTTAGCTTTGATGAGCAGGCAGCATCTTCCTAACCCCCTTCTTCTTGTCTCCTCTCACTATCTCTCTCACACACATGGCAAGCAAGGGTGTCTGAGTGTGTGAAAAAATACTAAACAAATCCAACCACTAATGTGTGCCACAGCAGAGCACAGATCTCCATCTAGCTAGTAGGAGTAGCTTTCCAAGGCCTGTTTCGGTTGAGAATCGGGCACCTTCTAGGTCAAGAAAATTGGGCATGACCTTTGCTAATTTTCTTGACCTAGGAGTGCCCCAATCTCAACCGAAACGGAAATTAATCAACATTTCAGGAGAAAGGGGTAACGAAGTGATGGGGTAAATGTGCCAGGCACCACAATGTGATCATAGAAACAAAGAAGCACCACAATGTGCCTCTGTTTGTATGTGTGTGCTGTCTAGATGCCAGCCACAGATCACAGAAAAATCTGGGGTCACCAAGCTGGCTAACAAACTCCCAAAGTCCACTAGCATATCCAAGATCTAATTCTATTACACACAACATAGCAATTTAAGAGAATTAGAATAAGGATAGTAGGAAATGAAAAAGAATTATGCTCAAAGAACAATGGTAACAGCAAAATATTGAAACCTTTGGTAAGCATTATCTTACAAAAAAACAAGATATGCAGTACTATACAATATCCATAACCAGAAAACAAGACATGCATAGGCTATATTTGAAATAAGATATTCTGCCAATCTTAGTTAACTGAAACTATCTACAATTCATGTGTTCAAAAATTCAGTTACATTCAGCTGTTGCTGCAAGTAGCCATTGAAATGGACATAAACCTAATCACGGTCACATCAAACAGCCATGAGCTATTTTGATTTTAGTGTCTACGAATTTCAAAAAAATTAAGGGATGTATCATGAGACTCCAAAGAAATATCATGGATCGCAAATAAGTCCGCAAAAATTGAGTAATCTCTGCAGTATGCTACCCAGGACAAACCATAGAAGTCAAAGAGAGTGCTATCGAGGATGCTATCGAATGATTGTGATCTGACATGCATGCACGATCGGAGGTACTAAGAAGGCCCACTGTTCTGCTGATGAGGCTCTCGTACTAAAGGTTAGGAGATAATGCAATGATGTTTGCCTTGGCAAGTTTACATGGAGAAATTCACACAGTTCATCAACTAATTGCATATTTGTGTTGATATGACTGACCTCCATGTTAACTGCAGCAAAAGCAGAGGACGTGCTCCCTTACCTGAATGACCGTTGTGTTTATCTAGTTGGTTAGTTCTTGCCCCCACATCAGCTCTATAATTTGAATGGAACCCTTCACTATGTATTTCCTATCTAATATGTGTATGCATTTAAATGTAGGAATGATGGGTTTCGGCAAAACTACAGTGGGGAAGATAATAGCTGAAGTACTAGGCTATTCATTCTTTGACAGGTTTGAACTTCTCTCTGACAACTGCAGCAACTGCTGAAAGCCAACCAAGATCTTCTTTGAACTAACTTTTGAGTGATCACAGCTTAGTTAACTGAAACTATCCTCACTTTGCTTGAGCACTGCAAAATACCTTTCCTATGCAGCAAGAGATTAGTAGAAGTGTGTTGTTTTCTTGCACCAAATCTGTCCTATACAGGTTGTAGTCTTACATTCAGACACACATGTGTGAATCGGTTCAGATATCATCAATATTCAGCAACATCAATTCATGACACATTTTTCACGGACATTCATTCGCAGTTGCAACAGATCATGCACAGCAACCAACAATCTTCCATGACAAAAGATTATTCACCTCGGTATAGATCATGTAGCATATACATTGAGACTGGAAAAGAAAACAATCAGAGATGGGGGACAGGGGAGAGGGAGGGCGGACGCCGGCAGCCGGAGGGGCGGGAAGGGGATGAGCATACCTGCGCTGGACGCCGGTGGGTAGGGCTGGAGCTCGCCCCGGTTCTGCTCGATGATGGAGTTCGTCCGATCCTGCAGAGAGAAGGGAAGGTGGAGGAGTCCGTCAAACGGAGCCATAAAGAGATGTGGGGCGGCGGACGCCGGCGGGTCAGGAGGGATTTACCTGGCCGCCGCTCGATTTGGCGCGTGGAAGATGAGGTGGGGCGGCGGGTAGACGGGCACCTTGGCGTGCAGGCGCTCGTAGTCAAAGAGGAAGACGGCGGTGGTCCTCCTGGGTGCCTCGGTTGGTCGTGGGGAGTCCGGCGGCCACGTGCTTCGCGGGTCGGCGCGGGGGAGCTGCAGTGGTGGGGGGCGCGGGGGCGGCGGCGCGGGGGAGCTGCAGTGGTGGGGGCGCGGGGAACGGGGGCGGCGGGGGTGGAGTCCGGAGGGGGTCGGGGCGGTGGCGTCGTGGGTCAGGTGAGCGCGCCGGTGGACTGGCGAGGGAGAGGGACGAAGGGGATCTGGCGAGGGAGAGGGAGGAATTAGCTAGGGGGAAACTTACTAATGGCGCACCCCGAAGCGGTGCGCCATTAGAATGTTTTTTTAGATAGCAATGGCGCACCCACGATCGGTGCGCCATTAGTAATCTTTTTTTATATAGCAATGGCGCACCAGCCAGAGGTGCGCCATTAGTAATCTTTTTTTTATATAGCAATGGCGCACCAGCCAGAGGTGCGCCATATGTAATTTTTTTTTATTTTTTTGTTGCATCTAATACTTTTTTAGAAAATGAATATGAATATGAAAGAGTAATAATTTTTTATAAAAACAGTAATAATTTTTTTAAAAATATCATCAAATTTTTATTTGAAAATATTTATGAATATGAAAAAATATCATCAAATTTATTATTTGAAAATATCATCAAATTTGTTATTTGAAAATATAATCAAATTTGTTTTTTTTTTGCAATTTTAGTTGCATTCATTTGTGACGGTGGAGCGGGCCGGGGAGGGTGCGGGGAGGGTGCGGGGTCGGCGGCGGCGGTGGAGCGGGCCGGGGAGGGTGCGGTGGGTCGTCGGCGGCGGTGGAGCAGGGGAGGGTGCGGTGGGTCGTCGGCGGCGGTGGAGCGGGGGAGGGTGCGGGGGGTCGGCGGCGGCGGCCGGTGGAGCGGGGTAGAGGGTGCGGGGGGTGCTCGGCGGCGAGGGGGACCGGATCTGGCGAGGTGGATAGCGATCGAGATGGAGGGGGATCGAGATCGAGTGTCCATGAAATTTAAAAATATTCATGAGTTCAAAAAGTGCCCATGAAATACAATCGAGAAATGAAGGCTACAATTTAAATACAATCGATCTTAGCTAGCTATCTGTTCACAATCTTCTTGCCCTTATTTTTCGTAAATGGAGTTCTTCGCTTGAACGGACGTCCTTTAGGTAGGGTGGTACTGCTTCTTCTTGTGGTGTATGCTGATACTTCAACGTCATCGTCATGTTCCATCTTCGGGTCGCCGTACTTGTCGAAGTCTTGCTCATTGGCGACTCCATCCATTATGATGATCTTCCTTTTACCTCTCCTCACGACAACACGACTGGGCTTTGACCGGTCGGTAATGAAGAAGCATTGGTCCACTTGGGAAGCCAGTACCCATGGCTCATTTTTCGCGGTGACGTTCGCGCCTGCGGTCTTGGATTTGGCTTCGGGTATAACCATGGTGGTGAAATACCGGTCTTCTTTTATGACGCTCTTGGCCCATCTGACACGGAACATCGGGACCTTCTCTCCAGCGTAGCTCAGCTCCCAGATCTCCTCGATCCTTCCGTAGTATCTGTCCTTGTCGTTACCGGTGTAGGATTCCATCGTTACCCCGGAGTTCTGATAACCATCGCTCTTCATGTCCTTGTCCTCGGTGTAGAATGTGTAGTCGTTGAAATCGTGCGGCTCATACGTCATCAGGTTGTGCTCGGCTCCCTATGACAAGGCGAATATGAGTTGTTCTTCCGCGGAAGAATCGTCATGTAAAGGGTACGACAGAAGCTTCTGCTTGAACCAACGCGTGAAACATGAGTTGTGCTCTTTGATTATATCTCCGTCCGTCCTCTGTTGGCCTTGTTCATTGTACGTCTTCTCAATAAAGGTTTTGTGCTCTACCACCCAAGGATCGACCACGTCTATGTGTTGTAGCGCGACTAGGTTTGCTCTTTCAAAGTCGGCGAGTCGACCCTCGAAGTCGACATGCATTTCGCGGCGACCCTCACGGTGACCCCATCCAGCGAGCCTGCCGAGGTGCCTGTTGACGGGCAGACCAACGGGGTTCTCGATGCCTAGATAATTCGTGCAGTAGGAGATGCACTCTTCGGTCAGAAAGCCCCTGGCTATGCTTCCCTCTGGACGTGACATGTTGCGAACGTATCCTTTGATGACACCATTCATCCTTTCGAACGGCATCATGCTGTGCAGGAACGTCGGCCCGAGTTGGATGATATCCTCCATGATATGGACCAGCAGATGCACCATAACGTCGAAGAATGCGGGCGGGAAGTACATCTCAAGCTCGCATAGTATCACCACGATCTCTTCCTGTAGCCTTCTGAGTTGCCTCACGCCAACCGACTTCCGAGAGATGACGTCGAAAAAGTTGCATAGGCCAAATAGCGTTTCACGGACGTGCGCGTCCATGATCCCACGGATTGCAACTGGAAGTATCTGCGTCATCAGCACGTGACAGTCGTGAGACTTCATCCCGCTGAACTTCTGCTTCGCTGAGTCTAGGTATCTGCTTATCTTCCCCGCGTAACCGTAAGGAAGTTTTACTCCTACGAGGCAGGTGAAAAACTGATCGATCTCCTCCTGACTTAGAGTGAAGCACGCGGGAGGGAAGTCATTTCCGGTCTTCTTGGCCTTTTTGCCTTTGTGACGACTTTCCGTGTCCTGCTTCGCCTCATCAGCATCATCATTAGCGTGAAGCTCCTCCCTGATGCCCATTGATTTCAAGTCTGCCCTTGCTTTCGGCCCATCTTTGGTCCTCTCTGGCATGTTGAGCAGGGTACCAAGCAGACTCTCGCACACGTTCTTCGTGATATGCATGACATCAAGGCTGTGAGGCACACGGTGGATCTTCCAGTACGGCAAGTCCCAGAAAACAGACCTCATTTTCCATACCTTCCGCAGCGGCTCTGGCGCCTTTTGCTTCTTTCCGGCAGTGGGCAATCTTTCCAATTTTTCAATAGCTCGTCTATTTCCTCGCCGCTCCTCGTACGCGGGCGTCTTCGGGGTTCGGTTTCACCATCGAACAGATCCTTGCGTTTCCTCCACGGGTCATCGTCGCGAAGCCACCTTTGATGTCCCATGAACACGGTTTTCGAAGACCCAGGATCTCTATCTAGCTGGCGATACGTTGTGTCATCCATGCACCTGACGCATCCAGAAAATCCGTGGACCACCTGCCCCGCGAGATATCCGTAACCGAGATAGTCGTGCACCGTCGTGAGCAGTGCGGCTCTCATAGGGAAATATTCTTTCTCTGCGGCGTCCCACGTATTGGCTGGCGTTTCACACAGCATGTCTAGCTCCTCTTTCAGCAGCACCAGATACAGATTGATGTTGTTCCCTGGTTGTTTCGGCCCTTCAATTAGCATCTCATGTGAATGTACTTCCTCTTCATGCACAACCAGGGGGGAAGGTTGTACATCCACACAAACACAGGCCAGGTGCTATGTGTGCTTCTCTGGCTGCCAAATGGATTGACTCCATCGGTGCTCGCGCCCAGCACGATGTTCCTTGGATCCTTCCCAAATTCTGGGTGTTCGAAGTTCAACGCTTGCCACTGGCTCCCATCCTTAGGGTGACTCAGCATCTTGTCTTTTTTATTTATCTCCGGATCATTTGCATCATCTTCTCGCTTCTTCTCCTCCCTATCCGCGTGCCAATGCAGGAGCTTTGCTACCTTAGGGTCCGTGAAATACCGCTGCACACGAGGAGTGATCGGAAAGTACCACACCACTTTTCGAGGAGCTTTCTTCCTCTTCTTGTATCGAGTGACGCCGCACACCGGACATATGGTAGAGTCCGCGTTCTCGTCCCGATAAATGATGCAATTGTTCATTCACACATGGTATTTCACGTGCGGTAAATCCAGAGGACACACGATTTTCTTCGCCTCCTCGAAACTGGTCGGGCACTTGTTCCCCTTGGGAAGACGTTCGTGCCAGAATGACATGTTCTCGTCGAAGCATGCGTCGGTCATTTTGTGTTTTACCTTCATCTCCAGAGCCATGAGCGTTACTTTCAGGCGGCTATCCTCGGGCCTGCATCCTTCATACAATGGAGTAACCGCGTCTATCTCCAGTTGATCCAGCTTGGCTTTCTCTCGGGCGGCAGCTCTTGCGTTATCCGTCTGCTTGAGAAGCAGCTCTTGAATATGAGGGTCCTGCACCCAGCCCATCGATGGTCCATCATCGTCTGCTCCGCCGGCATCTTCATCTTCATGATCATGCCCTTCGTCTGCTCCCGCATCTTCCTCATCATCAAGTTCGGCATCTTCTACATGATGACTGTGTACAGCATCACCGTCGTGATCATGTCCTGGAGATTCTTTGTCTTCTCGCCCGCCCGAGCCGTGGTAGTTGTCTTGCTGCCCTTCCTCATTTCTTGCCCAGCCCCCATGGACGACTTCATAGTCATCTTCATCACCTTGCCACCGATAGCCATATTGGAAATATGCCCTAGAGGCAATAATAAAATGGTTATTATTATATTTCCTTGTTCATGATAATTGTCTATTGTTCATGCTATAATTGTGTTATCCGGGAATCGTAATACATGTGTGAATACATAGACCACAACATGTCCCTAGTGAGCCTCTAGTTGACTAGCTCGTTGATCGACAGATAGTCATGGTTTCTTGACTATGGACATTGGATGTCATTGATAACGGGATCACATCATTAGGAGAATGATGTGATGGACAAGACCCAATTCTAAGCATAGCACAAGATCGTCTAGTTCATTTGCTAGAGCTTTTCCAAATGTCAAGTATCATTTCCTTAGACCATGAGATTGTGCAACTCCCGGATACCATAGGAGTGCTTTGGGTGTGCCAAACATCACAACGTAACTGGGTGGCTATAAAGGTGCACTACGGGTATCTCCGAAAGTGTCTGTCGGGTTGGCACGAATCGAGACTGGGATTTGTCACTCCGTATGACGGAGAGGTATCTCTGGGCCCACTCGGTAATGCATCATCATAATGAGCTCAATGTGACCAAGTGTTTGGTCACGGGATCATGCATTACGGTACGAGTAAAGTGACTTGCCGGTAACGAGATTGAACAAGGTATTGGGATACCGACGAACGAATCTCGGGCAAGTAACGTACCGATTGACAAAGGGAATTCTATACGGGATTGATTAAATCCTCGACATCGTGGTTCATCCGATGAGATCATCATGGAATATGTGGGAGCCAACATGGGTATCCAGATCCCGCTGTTGGTTATTGACCGGAGAGTCATCTCGGTCATGTCTGCATGTCTCCCGAACCCGTAGGGTCTACACACTTAAGGTTCCGTGACGCTAGGGTTGTAGAGATATTAGTATACGGAAATCCAAAAGTTGTTCGGAGTCCCGGATGAGATCCTGGACGTCACAAGGAGTTCCGGAATGGTCCGGAGGTGAAGAATTGTATATAGGAAGTCCAGTTTCGGCCACCGGGAAAGTTTCGGGGGTCACCGGTATTGTACCGGGACCACCGGAAGGGTCCCGGGGGGTCCACCGGGTGGGGCCACCTATCCCGGAGGGCCCATGGGCTGAAGTGGGAGGGGAACCAGCCCCTGGTGGGCTGGTGCGCCCCCCTTGGGCCTCCCCCTGCTAGTAGGGTTGGAAACCCTAGGGGTGGGGGGCGCCCCACTTGGCTTGGGGGGCAAGCCACCCCCTTGGCCGCCGCCCCCCTATGGAGATTGGATCTCCTAGGGCCGGCGCCCCCCCAGGGGCCCTATATAAAGAAGGGGGGAGGTAGGGCAGCCGCACCCAAGCCCCTGGCGCCTCCCTCTCCCTCCCGTGACACCTCTCCCTCTCGCTGAGCTTGGCGAAGCCCTGCCGTGATCCCCGCTGCTTCCACCACCACGCCGTCGTGCTGCTGGATCTCCATCAACCTCTCCCTCCCCCTTGCTGGATCAAGAAGGAGGAGACGTCTTCCCCAACCGTACGTGTGTTGAACGCGGAGGTGCCGTCCGTTCGGCACTCGGTCATCGGTGATTTGGATCACGACGAGTATGACTCCATCAACCCCGTTCACTTGAATGCTTCCGCTCGCGATCTATAAGGGTATGTAGATGCACTCTTTTCCCTCTCGTTGCTAGAAGACTCCATAGATTGTTCTTGGTGATGCGTAGAAAAATTTTAATTTCTGCAATGATCTCCAACAGTGGCATCATGATCTAGGTCTATGCGTAGTTTCTATGCAGGAGTAGAACACAAACTTGTTGTGGGCGTAGATGTTGTCAATTTCCTTGCCACTACTAGTCTTATCTTGTTTCGGCGGCATCGTGGGATGAAGCGGCCCGGACCGACCTTACACGTACGCTTACGTGAGATAGGTTCCACCGACTGACATGCACTAGTTGCATAAGGTGGCTAGCGGGTGTCTGTCTCTCCCACTTTAGTCGAATCGGATTCGATGAAAAGTGTCCTTATGAAGGGTAAATAGAAGTTGGCATATCACGTTGTGGTTTTACGTAGGTAAGAAACGTTCTTGCTAGAAACCTATAGAAGCCACGTAAAAACATGCAACAACAATTAGAGGACGTCTAACTTGTTTTTGCAGCATATGCCTTGTGATGTGATATGGCCAAAAGGATGTGATGAATGAAATATATGTGATGTATGAGATTGATCATGTTCTTGTAATAGGAATCACGACTTGCATGTCGATGAGTATGACAACCGGCAGGAGTCATAGGAGTTGTCTTTATTTTTGTATGACCTGCGTGTCATTGAATAACGCCATGTAAATTACTTTACTTTATTGCTAAACACGTTAGCAATAGAAGTAGAAGTAATCGTTGGCGTGACAACTTCATGAAGACACGATGATGGAGATCATGGTGTCATGCCGGTGACGAATATCTTCATGGCGCCCCAAAGATGGAGATCAAAGGAGCAATATGATACTGGCCATATCATGTCACTATTTGATTGCATGTGATGTTTATCATGTTTTACATCTTATTTGCTTAGAACGACGGTAGCTTAAATAATATGATCCCTCGTAATAATTTCAAGAAAATGTTCCCCCTAACTGTGCACCGTTGCGAAGGTTCGTTGTTTCGAAGCACCACGTGATGATCGGGTGTGATAGATTCTAACGTTCGAATACAACGGGTGTAAGCCAGATTTGCACACGCAATACACTTAGGTCGATTTGACGAGCCTAGCATGTACAGACATGGCCTCGGAACACGGAAGACCGAAAGGTCGAGCATGAGTCGTATAGAAGATACGATCAACATGAAGATGTTCACCGATGTTGACTAGTCCGTCTCACGTGATGATCGGACATGGCCTAGTTGACTCGGATCATGTTTCACTTAGATGACTAGAGGGATGTCTATCTGAGTGGGAGTTCATTGAATAATTTGATTAGATGAACTTAATTATCATGAACTTAGTCTAAAATCTTTACAATATGTCTTGTAGATCAAATAGCCCACGCTAATGTTGCCCTCAACTTCAACGCGTTCCTAGAGAAAACCAAGCTGAAAGATGATGGCAGCAACTATACGGACTGGGTCCGGAACCTGAGGATCATCCTCATAGCTGCCAAGAAAGATTATGTCCTAGAAGCACCGCTAGGTGACGCACCCATCCCAGAGGACCAAGACGTTATGAACGCTTGGCAGCAGCGTGCTGATGATTACTCCCTCGTTCAGTGCGGCATGCTTTACAGCTTAGAACCGGGGCTCCAAAAGCGTTTTGAGCAACACGGAGCATATGAGATGTTCGAAGAGCTGAAAATGGTTTTCCAAGCTCATGCTCGGGTCGAGAGATATGAAGTCTCCGACAAGTTCTTCAGTTGTAAGATGGAGGAAAATAGTTCTGTCAGTGAGCACATACTCAAAATGTCTGGGTTACACAACCGCTTGACTCAGCTAGGAGTTAATCTCCCGGATGACGCGGTCATTGACAGAATCCTTCAGTCGCTTCCACCGAGCTACAAGAGCTTTGTGATGAACTTCAATATGCAGGGGATGGAAAAGACCATTCCTGAGGTATATTCAATGCTGAAATCAGCGGAGGTGGAGATCAAAAAGGAACATCAAGTGTTGATGGTGAATAAAACCACTAAGTTCAAGAAAGGCAAGGGTAAGAAGAACTTCAAGATGGACGACAAGGGAGTTGCCGCGCCCGGTAAGCCAGTTGCCAGGAAGAAGCCAAAGAATGGACCCAAGCCTGAGACTGAGTGCTTTTATTGCAAGGGAAGTGGTCACTGGAAGCGGAACTGCCCCAAGTACTTAGCGAACAAGAAGGCCGGCAACACCAAAGGTATATGTGATATACATGTTATTGATGTGTACCTTACCAGCACTCGTAGTAGCTCCTGGGTATTTGATACCGGTGCGGTTGCTCATATTTGTAACTCAAAGCAGGAGCTGCGGAATAAACGGAGACTGGCAAAGGACGAGGTGACGATGCGCGTCGGGAATGGTTCCAAGGTCGATGTGATCGCCGTCGGCACACTACCTCTACATTTACCTACGGGGTTAGTTTTAAACCTCAATAATTGTTATTTAGTGCCAGCTTTGAGCATGAACATTGTATCAGGATCTCGTTTAATTTGAGATGGCTACTCATTTAAATATGAGAATAATGGTTGTTCTTTTTATATGAGAGATATGTTTTATAGTCATGCCCCGCTGGTTAATGGTTTATTCTTAATGAATCTCGAACGTAGTGTTACACATATTCATAGTGTGAGTACCAAAAGATGTAAAGTTGATAATGATAGTCCCACATACTTGTGGCACTGCCATCTTGGTCACATTGGTGTCAAGCGCATGAAGAAGCTCCATGCTGATGGACTTTTAGAGTCTCTTGATTACGAATCATTTGACACGTGCGAACCATGCCTCATGGGTAAGATGACCAAGACTCCGTTCTCCGGAACAATGGAGCGAGCAACCAACTTATTGGAAATCATACATACTGATGTGTGCGGTCCAATGAGTGTTGAGGCTCGCGGTGGCTATCGTTATGTTCTCACTCTCACTGATGACTTGAGTAGATATGGGTATGTCTACCTAATGAAACACAAGTCTGAGACCTTTGAAAAGTTCAAGGAATTTCAGAGTGAGGTTGAGAATCAACGTGACAGGAAAATAAAATTCTTCCGATCAGATCATGGAGGGGAATATTTGAGTCACGAATTTGGCACACACTTAAGGAAATGTGGAATAGTTTCACAACTCACGCCGCCTGGAAAACGTCAGTGAAATGGTGTGTCCGAACATCGTAATCGCACTCTATTGGATATGGTGCGATCTATGATGTCTCTTACCGATCTACCGCTCTCATTTTGGGGCTATGCTTTAGAGACTGCCGCATTCACTTTAAATAGGGCTCCGTCGAAATCCGTTGAGACGACACCGTATGAATTATGGTTTGGGAAGAAACCTAAGCTGTCGTTTCTAAAAGTTTGGGGATGCAATGCTTATGTCAAGAAACTTCAACCTGAAAAGCTCGAACCCAAGTCGGAAAAATGCGTCTTCATAGGATACCCTAAGGAAACCATTGGGTATACCTTCTACCTCAGATCCGAAGGCAAGATCTTTGTTGCCAAGAACGGGTCCTTTCTGGAGAAAGAGTTTCTCTCGAAAGAAGTAAGTGGGAGGAAAGTGGAACTTGATGAAGTACTACCTCTTGAACCGGAAAGTAGCACAGCTCAGGAAGATGTTCCTGTGGTGCCAGCATTGACTAGAGAGGAAGCTAATGCTGATGATCAAGGTACTTCGGATCAAGTTACTACTGAACTTCGTAGGTCCACGAGGACACGTTCCACACCAGAGTGGTATGGCAACCCTGTCCTGGAAATCATGTTGTTAGACAACGGTGAACCTTCAAACTATGAAGAAGCAATGGCGGGCCCAGATTCCGACAAATGGCTAGAAGCCATGAAATCCGAGATAGGATCCATGCATGAAAACGAAGTATGGACTTTGACTGACTTGCCCGATGATCGGCGAGCCATAGAAAATAAATGGATCTTTAGGAAGAAGACAGACGCGGATGGTAATGTGACCATCTATAAGGCTCAACTTGTCGCTAAGGGTTATCGACAAGTTCAAGGGGTTGACTACGATGAGACTTTCTCACCCGTAGCGAAGCTGAAGTCCGTCCGAATCATGTTAGCAATTGCCGCATTCTATGATTATGAGATATGGCAAATGGACGTCAAAACGGCATTCCTTAACGGCTTTCTTAAGGAAGAATTGTATATGATGCAGCCGGAAGGTTTTGTCGATCCTAAGAATGCTAACAAGGTATGCAAGCTCCAGCGCTCCATCTATGGGCTGGTGCAAGCATCTCGGAGATGGAACATTCGATTTGATGAGATGATCAAAGCGTTTGGGTTTACACCGACTTATGGAGAAGCCTGTGTTTACAAGAAAGTGAGTGGGAGCTCTGTAGCATTTCTCATATTATATGTGGATGACATACTATTGATGGGAAATGATATAGAATTCTTGGGAAGCATAAAGGCCTACTTGAACAAGTGTTTTTCAATGAAGGACCTCGGAGAAGCTACTTATATATTAGGCATCAAGATCTATAGAGATAGATCAAGACGCCTCATTGGTCTTTCACAAAGTACGTACCTTGACAAGATATTGAAGAAGTTCAATATGGATCAGTCCAAGAAGGGGTTCTTGCCTGTATTACAAGGTGTGCAATTGAGCACGGCTCAATGCCCGACCACGGCAGAAGATAGAGAAAAGATGAGTGTCGTCCCCTATGCCTCGGCCATAGGGTCTATTATGTATGCCATGTTGTGTACCAGACCTGATGTAAACCTTGCCGTAAGTTTGGTAGGAAGGTACAAAAGTAATCCCGGCATGGAACACTGGACAGCGGTCAAGAATATCCTGAAGTACCTGAAGAGGACTAAGGATATGTTTCTCGTTTATGGAGGTGGCGAAGAGCTCGTCGTAAAGGGTTACGTCGATGCTAGCTTCGACACAGATCTGGATGACTCTAAGTCACAAACCGGATACGTGTATATTTTGAATGGTGGGGCAGTAAGCTGGTGCAGTTGCTAGCAAAGCATTGTGGCGGGATCTACATGTGAAGCGGAATACATGGCGGCCTCAGAGGCAGCAGAAGAAGCAATCTAGGTGAAGGAGTTCATTACCGACCTAGGAGTTATTCCCAATGCGTCGGGCCCGATGACTCTCTTCTGTGACAACACTGGAGCTATTTCCCTTGCCAAGGAGCCCAGGTTTCACAGGAAGACCAGGCATATCAAGCGTCGCTTCAACTCCTTTCGTGAAAATGTTCAAAATGGAGACATAGATATTTGTAAAGTACATACGGACCTGAATGTAGCAGATACATTGACTAAACCTCTCCCTAGAGCAAAACATGATCAACACCAGAACTCTATGGGTGTTCGATTCATCACAATGTAACTAGATTATTGACTCTAGTGCAAGTGGGAGACTGTTGGAAATATGCCCTAGAGGAATAATAAAATGGTTATTATTATATTTCCTTGTTCATGATAATTGTCTATTGTTCATGCTATAATTGTGTTATCCGTAAATCATAATACATGTGTGAATACATAGACCACTACATGTCCCTAGTGAGCCTCTAGTTGACTAGCTCGTTGATCGACAGATAGTCATGGTTTCCTGACTATGGACATTGGATGTCATTGATAACGGGATCACATCATTAGGAGAATGATGTGATGGACAAGACCCAATCCTAAGCATAGCACAAGATCGTGTAGTTCGTTTGCTAGAGCTTTTCCAAATGTCAAGTATCATTTCCTTAGACCATGAGATTGTGCAACTCCCGGATACCATAGGAGTGCTTTGGGTGTGCCAAATGTCTCAACGTAACTGGGTGGCTATAAAGGTGCACTACGGGTATCTCCGAAAGTGTCTGTTGGGTTGGCACGAATCGAGACTGGGATTTGTCACTCCGTATGACGGAGAGGTATCTCTGGGCCCACTCGGTAATGCATCATCATAATGAGCTCAATGTGACCAAGTGTTTGGTCACGGGATCATGCATTACAGTACGAGTAAAGTGACTTGCCGGTAACGAGATTGAACAAGGTATTGGGATACCGATGATCGAATCTCGGGCAAGTAACGTACCGATTGACAAAGGGAATTGTATACGGGATTGATTGAATCCTCGACATCGTGGTTCATCCGATGAGATCATCGTGGAACATGTGGGAGCCAACATGGGTATCCAGATCCCGCTGTTGGTTATTGACCGGAGAGTCGTCTCGGTCATGTCTGCATGTCTCCCGAACCCGTAGGGTCTACACACTTAAGGTTCCGTGACGCTAGGGTTGTAGAGATATTAGTATGCGGAAATCCGAAAGTTGTTCGGAGTCCCGGATGAGATCCCGGACGTCACGAGGAGTTCCGGAATGGTCCGGAGGTGAAGAATTGTATATAGGAAGTCCAGTTTCGGCCACCGGGAAAGTTTCGGGGGTCACCGGTATTGTACCGGGACCACCGGAAGGGTCCCGGGGGGTCCACCGGGTGGGGCCACCTATCCCGGAGGGCCCCATGGGCTGAAGTGGGAGGGGAACCAGCCCCTGGTGGGCTGGTGCGCCCCCCTTGGGCCTCCCCCTGCGCCTAGGGTTGGAAACCCTAGGGGTGGGGGCGCCCCACTTGGCTTGGGGGGCAAGCCACCCCCTTGGCCGCCACCCCCATGGAGATCCCCTGGCGCCTCCCTCTCCCTCCCGTGACACCTCTCCCTCTCGCTGAGCTTGGCGAAGCCCTGCCGAGATCCCCGCTGCTTCCACCACCATGCCGTCATGCTGCTGGATCTCCATCAACCTCTCCCTCCCCCTTGCTGGATCAAGAAGGAGGAGACGTCTTCCCCAACCGTACGTGTGTTTTACGCGGAGGTGCCGTCCGTTCGGCGCTCGGTCATCGGTGATTTGGATCACGACGAGTACGACTCCATCAACCCCGTTCACTTGAACGCTTCCGCTCGCGATCTACAAGGGTTTGTAGATGCACTCTTTTCCCTCTCGTTGCTAGAAGACTCCATAGATTGTTCTTGGTGATGCATAGAAATTTTTTAATTTCTGCAACGATCTCCAACAAGCCATCCATGAAACCACGCAAGAGCAGGTGGTCCCGCACCTGCCCGGAATCCGTGTCCGCAATAAGGCTCTTCAGCTTGCATCTTCGACAGGGACATCTTATCTCCGTCTCGTTCTTTTCAAGCATCTCAGCCTTCGCGGAGCTCAAAAACCTATTCACGATGCCTTCGGTCATCGTGCGGACCATGGTCGCCTGCGGGGTAGAGCAAAACGATATTTTAGAACCAAGAAAAAATTTGGCATGACTTTCCCTAAAAATAGGACCAAAAAGAATGCATAGTGCCAAAATTCTCGCCGAAACGGAAATGAATCAACATTCCGGCAAAATATTGGCAACTATCGCATTTCAAATACCGGTACCTGCAAACACAAACATATATGCAACACCACAAACATATGCAACACCACAAACATACATAGATCTAGCTAGGCCATAAAAAGTGCATGGGCACGTTGTTGGAGGGAGAACAACATAAATATAGCTTCCCCTTACTTACCTATCAAAAAAAGGTAATTTAACCACTTAATTTGGATGAATTTATGGTGCAAATGAGGTGAGGAGGAGGAGGCAACCGAGACAAGCTTGGAGGAGGAGGTGGAGAGAATGAAGTGGGGAAAGTGAGTGGGTAGGTGTGGCTGTCCAAAATATCTAGCTGGTCCCAGGTTACTAATGGCGCACCACCTACAAATGCGCCATTAGTAACCCTGGTTACTAATGGCGCACCTGCTGGTGGTGCGCCATTAGTAGTTTTGCAAAAAAAAAATAGTAGTGGCGCACTATGAGGCTGGTGCACCATTACTAGTTAGAACTAGTAATGGCGCACTGTGCCTTGGTGCGCCATTAGTATGTTTGGAAAAAAAATTGTTACTAGTGGCGCACCGTGTGTCTTGTGCGCCATTAGTGTCTTCCACACTAATGGCGCACCAGCACATGGTGCGCCACTGCTATATAGTAGTGGCGCACCACATGTCTGGTGCGCCATTAGTGGCCATTTCATCTATAGCCCTTTTCCTAGTAGTGTGACATGCCTTCCTATTTTTGTTACACACGACATCTATGTGTTAACCTTGTTCTTACATGAAACTACCTCTCTTCTGTATCCTGCATCAATCACTTACGATGAGTCACCTTTATTCGTTGCATATTGCAAATTATTTCTAGCCTGTTGCCATGTATTGCTTCTAATTTGGTCAAATACATTTGTTAGGGCACCCTTTTAATTTGGAAGAGTGATATTGGTTTCATCTTTCATATGGTTCTTAGCTTGCATTGACTCTAACAAGTTCAAGCACCTTGTGCTTAGTTTACACTTTATACATCATACATGTCAATATGTCACGCCGTCCTGTTTTTCATACATATTCCATCCTCCTATCATGTGGCTGCCTTACATGAAAGTAGTGTTCATCAGTATCATGCATCAATGAGTTCTGAAGAGCAAATTTTATTCCTTTTTCTTGTGGGTTTGACTTGACACGGCAAAATCAAGAAAGAGGAAGGAAAAGAGTAAGGAAGGCGATGATGGTGGTCCTCTACAGCAACGTAAACGGAGCATCTGTACCGATTCTCCTTGTACTAATAGTGCATTACAAGGTCCAAGTCTCTGCTCCCTTACTCCACCATCCAAGGTGCTTGCTCTAACTTGGCAGTGTGATATCTGGTTGCATGTTGCATATGGTGTCTAGCTTGTATTGCTCCTAATTAGTGTAAACTGCATCTGCTTAGCTTACACATGATACATGTGAATATGACACGCTTTCTTGTTTTTGGTACATACTATATCTGTCTATCACACCATGTTCTTACATGAAACTACTATTCTTGTGTATCCTGCATCAGTCACTTATGATGGAACACCTTTAAGTTGGCAGTGTGATATTGGCTTGCGTCTTGAATATGATTTCTAGCATGTATTGCTTCTAGTTTGATGAACGCCACCTATGACGAGACCGTTTTAACTTGGCAGAGTGATATTGATTGCACCTTTCATATGGTGTCTAGTTTGTTGTGCTTCTAATTTGTTGAAGTGCCTTCTGGTTAGTTACCACATCATAGGTGTGAATATGTCAAGCCGTCCATTTTTTCGTACATATTCCATCCTCGTATCATGACTTTGCCTTTCATCAGAGTAGTGTTCGTCAGTATCATGCATCAATGAGTTCTGAAGAGCAAAGTTTATTCCTTTTTCTTGTGGGTTTGACTTGACAAGGTAAAATCAAGAAAGCTGAAGGAAATTGGCAAGGCATTGGATGATGGTGGTCCTTCCGAGCAACTGAAACGGAGGTTCTCTACACATTCTACTCCGCCATCCTCCCAACAAGATTCGCAAGACAACGCAAGGCTAGACAGTCAACGTAGTTGCGTAGATGATGAGCACATCTCCCCTACTCCACCATCACAGGTGCTTGCTCTAACTTGGTACTATTATATGTGGTTGCATGTTGCGTATGATGTCTAGCTTGTATTGCTTCTAACTTTGTTGAATTGCATCTGCTTACTTTACACATAATGCCTGTGAATATGACACGTGTTCCTGTTTCTAGAACATACGTGTACATGATGAGCACATCTCCCCTACTCCACCATCACAGGTGCTTGCTCTAACTTGGAACTGTTATATGTGGTTGCGTTTTCCGTATGATGCCTAGTTTGTATTGCTTCTAATTATGTTGAATTTCATCCGCGTAGCTTACAACTTATACCTGCAACGATCACTTACCCATAAGACACATTTAACTTGGGACTGTGATGTAGGTTGCATCTTGCATTGTCTTCTAGCTTGTACTGCTTCTAATTTCTTGAAATAACACTTACGACGAGACACTTTTTACCAGATAGAGTGATATTGGTTGCATGTTCATATGGTGCCTAGCTTTCATTTCTTCTAATTTTGTTGAAATGCCTTCCACTTACTGTTTTTTCATACATATTCCATCCTCCTATCGCACGTGTGAATATGAAACGCTGTCTTTTTTTATATATATTCCATCCTCCTATCCTGCGTTTGCCTTACATCAAAGTAGTGTTCGTCTGTATCATGCATCAACCAGTTATGCATAGCTAATTTTATTCATCTTCTTGTGGTTTTGACTTCATAAGGAAATATCAGAAAATAGAAAGGAAAAGAGTAAGTTAGGGGATGTTGGTGGTCCTCCGCGCCGACGCAAACAGAGACTCTCTAGATTTGCCACTGCTACTGCTAATGAAGTTGAAGTCCCAAGTCTACATGATGACTTCATCTCCCGTACTCCACCATCACAGGTGTTTGCTCTAAGTTGACAGTGTGATAATTGGTTTCATGTTGCATATGTTGTCTAGCCTGTATTTCTTCTATTTTGATTAAATTGCACCTGCTGAGTTCATACGTTATACATGTGCATATGACATGGCGTTCTGTGTCTAGAATACACTGCATCTATCTATCTTACCATGTTCTTGCATCAAAGTACTGCTGTTGTGTATCCGGCATCAGTCACTCATGATTGGACACTTTTAACATGGCAGTTTGATAGTGGTTGCATCTTGCATTGATTTCTATGTTGTACTGCTTCTAATTTTTTGAAATGCCACTTATGACAAGACACTTCTAACTTGGCAGAGTAATATTGGTTGCATCTTTCATATGGTGTCTAGCTTGCATTACTTCTATTTTCTTGAAAATCCTTCTGCTTAGTTTACACATCGTAGCTGTGAATATGTCATGCCATCCTGTTTTTCTTACATATTCCATCCTCATACAGTTGTCTTATATCAAAGTATTGCTTGTCTGTATCATGCATCAATGAGTTCTGAAGAGCGATTTTATTCTTTTGTGTTGTGGGTACGGCTTGACATGGCAAAGTCAAAAAAGAGCAAGGAAAATAATATAGTAGGGAGTGGTGTTACTCGTCGGGTGAAACGGAAAAGGATCTGCCGTCCAGATTCTGCTGGTACTTATAGTGCAGTAGAAGGTCCAAGTCCACCGGCTAAATCTACAAGCACAGTATCACCTACTCCACCAGCTGCAGCATCCGCTTCAACTGTACCAGCATCTCAATGAGTTACTCGTTCGTTTGCTCCGGAACTGGCCTGTTCCCAAGCTGCCTTCACCCCTAACACTACTTTCGAAGCACTTCTGACACAACATGACTTGGCAAGATCAGATGAACCTCATGAGCATCAACACCAAGACGGTACCTGACCGAGTCCAGTTGTAGTTGCTTGCTCCTTTATATGTACTCTCATAGTTTGATGTACACTAACACTTTCCATTTTTGTTGTGGAACTAGCACCACGACGCAAGCGGAAACAGACATCAGGGATAATGCTTGACAGATTAACAAAATCTAAAGGAGGAAGAATGGAGATCCATTTTGAGGCAGGTTTAAAAAGGCCACGTGATGCTACAGAGTCAGCCAAGTTAGTATCAGAGGCAGCCATTGCCCTTAGGTGTCATGCACATATCCTCCCAACGTGGATCTAATACAGGAATGAGAAAGACAATACCCAGTTTAACACCTTCCTTGACCATTTATCCGTAAGTAATGTTATTCATCGCAATTAGTAATATTGTCTTGCTCTGTCCCATACTTTCTAGCTTCCTCCTAATAACACTCACATTCTTTTTTCAACAGATGAGGTTCAAGTTGGATCCGAAAGATGATGCAACTAAACAAGCATGCACTCATGTTTTTCAGTCTGCTCTGCGACAGTATCGGTACCGCCTTAGAAAATCTCACTTTGAAGGCAAGGCTAACAATGAAATCGCCCAAACATCTCCTGTGGAATATATTACAGATGAAGACTGGACAGCCCTCGTTTAACGTTGGTCTGATCCAAAGTATCAAGTAGGCTATATGTATTTGATCAGACCACATATTGAACTTGTATTTATGTATGTGCCTTACAAGTGTATCTTCTTCTAGGCTAACTGTTTGAATAACAAGACCAACCGTTCTAAAGTGAAATTCCAGCAGACAACAGGATCTCGTAGCTATATTGCACACTGCGAGGCTCTTGTAAATAGCTGCTACTTTATTGAAGATTTAATATTAAAATCAAATAAGATTTCATTCGGAGTTTTTATCGCTATTTTATTTGAATTAGGAAAAATATGCGTTTTTCAAAATTGCATTAGAGGCCCAAATAAATGTTCACCTTGTCCTCTATAATTTTAGAGAACGGGGAAATTTTCTTTTAGGATTTTTGGAGTCCGTTTAGTATTTCTTTTCTTCGTTTTTCTGCATGGAATTATTATTTAAAAAAAGTCAACCGACCTACCGGGCCGTGTCCGACCTGGACACTGCGCCCGGGCGGCCTTTATAAGCCGAAGGCCCGAGCCCCCGTAGCCCAAGCCGCCGCCCGCACCAAACCCTAACACTAGCGCCACCCGCCGCCGCAGCCTCCGCCGCGTGTTACTGCTGCTGCCGCCGCCGCACACTGTCGCCCGCCGCCGAGCCGCCGCCCTCCCGCCCGAACCGCTCGCCGCCGCCGGATGCCGCCTCGCTGGAGTTGCCCGCCGCCATCACGCGTACCGAGGTAGCCACCGGTTTTCGTTAGAAAACCGTTTGGTTTTTTAGAACGCTCGGTTATTTTTTTAGATCGGTTTTATTTTTTCCCGGTTTAGTTATTTAGCGAACACTTGTTCGTACGTTCGTTTTAACAAACGGTTTTCACCCGTTAACTGCAGACAGCGAACGTTCGTTCGTTAGCCTGTTCGTTAGTTTTTTTTCTTTTTCCAGGGTTTTTCCGCGATTTTTTTCGATCGCGATTTCTGCCTTAATCTTCGTTCTAGTATAACTTTTCCCTCGTTTATCAGATTGAGGAGATTCAAGCGCCTAGTTCTTCGTCTCGAAGCCCTCTTTCTGTTTAACCAACTTGAACAAGATTTTGCTACTGTAAAATTTGACTTTAGTCCATATTAGTAAACATATCTTGTTTCTTTCACAGTTTGAGTTTCGTTGCTTCATTTGGTTTGATTCTTTTTGCAAACCGGAGTTCTTAAGATGAACTTTCTGTACAGATCTCTTATTTGAGTTTTACCCGTGCTTCTAGTTGTGTGCTTATTGTATGCTTGTTTGTTTGCGATAGAGTACCCGGAGTGTGAAGCGTGCTACTACGAGTCTCTAGGTTTCGCGGATCATCAGCAAGGCAAGTAACACTTTGATCATACCTCTTTACTACCCAGTTTTATTGCATTAGATCAATCCTCAAACAATTGCATGATTAGGATCTGTTTAAATTGTGGGTTTTGGGAAGTAGATGAGGTAGTACCTATTTACCTGTTTATTATCAAACCTATGGGAGTTACTTCTACGTTGCTTATATTGCTATGCTATGCTCGTAGACGTGGATTGGGTTTGAGTGTATCCATGACAGATGTGAGTTTGTTAATTAATGGTTAAACTTAAGGTGGCAACTTTAATACACATCTAGGTGGATTGCTTGTGGGCCCCTGGAGAATCCAGTGTTGTCCTAGGATATCCCGGAGGACCCGTGTGATCATCCTACGGCCCGCCACCCCGGCTCAAAGGGATCATAAGATTATTCATGCTAGAAACTTCCGTGTGTAGCCACAAGCCAATATGGGCTCTGGCATAGTTGAGTAAGTTGCGTGAAGCTCTTGAAGAGGTAGACTAGCAGATGTAGTGGGTTGTAGGTGGTACGTCTATCCAGAGTAGAGAGTTAATGCTTCAGAAAGACTGTTTCTCGAATCTCCGACCATGGATGTATTCGAGTCTTGTGGGGAAAAGTACGCAAACCTCTGCAGAGTGTATAAACTAATCATGGTTGGCCGTGTCCCTGGTTATGGACATCTTGAGTACCTAGTTCTTGGATTATCATGTTGATCTCATCACCCTTATTATAATTTGATTGGGTTTAATGATGATGCTTAATTGGGATTAAGTTGGAGGAACCTTCTCAATGTTTAACAACCATCATGATAGTTAATAAAAATATATTCCTTTGTTGTAGGGAAAAAATGGCTTTTCGCAAAACATAATAACCATACAGCGTCCACCAGCCATCTATGCATATAGTGTTAGCAATTATTCTGTTCATTACTCTCTTGTGTTACATTGCCAGCATATTCCATGTGCTGACCCGTTTCGGGCTGCAATGTTCATGTTGCAGACTTTTCAAACGACGAGTAAGGAGCCTTAGGTCGTTGTCTTTCACTCAGTTATGCCGTTGGAGTTGATGGACTCAGTTTATCTTCCAAGCCTTCCGTTGTTATCGTTTTTAGATGGCCTTAAGCCATATTTATTGTAATAAGTTCTATTTTGAGACATTCGATGTAATAAGTGTGTGATTGCTACTCTGTTATAAATCCTCAAGTACTGTGTGTGTCAGCATTACCGATCCAGGGATGACACTGATGTACTGAGATCAGACTGTTTGAGGTCTGGTCGCTACAAGATGGTATCAGAGCACACACTGACTGTAGGACACGACCACTAAGCTAAAACCCTAGATCACTACTCTCTTCTCATTTCTGACTCCACTCCATTTTCTACTCTTTAGGATGGCGGACTCGAGGAACAAGTTTGCACAACCGGATGAAAATACACCTTTTGGACGACACTTGAAGGAAGTTACTAGATACCTGAACATCGGAATACCAAGCTTCACCGGGACTTACAATGCCACTTTACCAGAAGAGGAGTGCTGGATGATTCAAGTTCAAGTTTCAGGAAGGACGTTCACACCAGTTACTGAGCCCATAGAGTTTTCCTTTGATGCACCCACCTGGAGTCTAGGAAAGAGCATGGCAGCCCACATCACCATGGGACGCATTGGAGAAGTGTACCACAAGGATCTCAAGGATACTATTTACCAGATTTGTGGGCGCCGAGATGAGCAATGGGAGATGGTCAGCACCAGGAAGGATAGATCCATTGCATCTTTCATTCAAGAGTTAAACCAGCACATTCGTCGCCAGGAGAACTAGATGTGCACAGGCATGATAGCTCTGAAGAAGGCAATGACTAGGATCACGGAGCTGGAGGAAGAACTCAAGTCTACACGCGATGGATACGAGGAGGAAATGACGTGTAACATCCCAAATGTAACATCCCAAATTTTCAATTTGGAATGTTATACATTAGATCATCATTGCATATCATATTTTATTGCATTTTGGCAAATCCTCGATAAATCGTAAGCAACTCAAGGACCCTCGGAGAGAGTTGGGGATTTTCCCGATTTTTCATATTTGATTTTTATCAAATAATAAAACGAGGAATTTTGGTTTTAATTATTTTCTCTCCGAAAAATATTTCATATTAAAATAAATGAGAGGAGAAAATATGACTTCTCCAAAACAATTGAAATATTGGAGGAAAAATATTAAACTCATATATTGGATTTTATTCGGATTTTATTTACAATTTTACTTGCATTAAAAAATTGCACATTTTCAAAACTGCATTTTTGTGTCAAAAAAATGTTCACCTTGTTCTAATTATTTTAATTAGACGAGGAAAATTTGTTTTATCATTTTTGGATTTATTTTTAATTTTCTGCGATTTGTTTTAGATTCAGCGGAATTTTTTTTTTAAACCCCGCGCCCGACTGGGCCGAGGCCCAGCCGAGCCAGGCCGGCCCATCCCGCGCCCGTCTCCCTCCTGGAGACCGAGGCGAGCATGGCCGCTGCCGCCCGAGTCCCGCTCGCCGACGCCGCCCCGCCCCCTCCTCCAAGGCAGCCCCCCCTCTTATATACCCCGCCGCCGCCCCTCTCCCATACCCCATCCCCGCCCCAAGCCGCCGCCGCCGGAGCCCAACGCCGCCGCCTGAGCCCGAGCCTCGCCGTCGCCCCGCCGGAGCCCGTTCTGACGAGGTAGCCGAGCCGCCGCCGCCTTGCCGGTTTTCTAAAAAAACCGTTCGTTTTTTTCTAAACCCTAGTTTTCTTTTTTTTCAGATCGGTTTATTTTTATTTCGGTTTTATTATTTAGTGAATGTTCACCGACCCGTTCGTTTTAACGAACGTGTTCGCCAGATTTTCGCTGTTGACGAACGTCCGTTCTTTAACCGTTCGTCAGTTTTTCTTTTTCGTCGGATTTTTCCGAGATTATTCCAGATCGCGATTTCAGATCAGATCTTCGTTTTCGTTTAACTTTTCGCTCGTTTATCGGAATCAGGCGATTCAAGCGCCTAGAGTTTCGTCTCGAAATTCTCTTTCCGGTTAACCTACTCAAACAAGTTTTTGCTACTGTAAAATTTGACCTAGATCTAGATTAGTAAACGAAGCTTGTTTCTTTCGCCGTTTGACTTTCGTTGCTTCGTTTGATTTGATTCTTTTTGCAAACCGGAGTTCTTAAGTTGAACTTTCTGGTTGGATCTTTTATTTGAGTTTTACCTGTGCATTAGATGAGTACTTATTGTTTGCTTGTTTGTTTGCGATAGAGTACCCGGAGTGCGCCGCTTGTTACTTCGAATCTCTAGGTTTCGCGGATCATCAGCAAGGCAAGTAACACTTTGATCATACCTTTCCATACCCAGTTTTTATTGCATTAGATCAATCCTCAAACATTGCATGATTAGGATCTAATTAAATTGTGAGTATTGGGTAGTAGTTGTGGTAGTACCTATTACTTGCTTTATTATCAAACCCTTGGGAGTTACTTCTACGTTTGCTATTATATTGCCATGCTATGCTCGTAGACGTGGATTGGGTTGAGAGATATTCATGACAGATGTGAGATTGTTAATTAATGGTCTACTTAAGGTGGCAACTAAAACTCACATCTGGGTGGATTGAGGCACCTGGAGAACCTAGTGCTGCCTGTATTTTTGGATATCCCGGAGTACCCGTGTGATCATCCTATGGACCGCCACCCAGGCTCAAAGGGATCATGAGATTATTCATGCTAGAAACTTCCGTGTGTAGCCACAAGCTATTATGGGCTCTAGCATAGTTGATTAAGTTGTGTGAGCTCTTGAAGAGGTAGACTAGTAGATGTAGGGGATGTGGGTGGTACGGTCTACCCAGAGTAGAGAGTTAACGCTTCTGAAAGACTGTGTCTCGGTCAACCGTTTCTCAAACATCATGCAGTGCAAGAATCAAGCGGAGGCGATCGAGTCTTGTGGGGAAAAGTGCACAAACCTCTGCAGAGTGTACAAACTAATCATGGTTAGCCGTGTCCCCGGTTATGGACAACTTGAGTATCTAGTACCTGGATTATCATGTGAATCTCATCACCGTGTTACTTTAATTAATTTTGTTGGGTTAATGATGATACTTAATTGGTATTGAGTTGGAGGTACCTTCTCGATGTTTAACCACCACCATGATAGTTAAATAAAATTTATTCCTTTGTAGTAGGGAAAAATTGGCTTTTCGCAAAACTGTAACCATAGAGCTTTCCACCAGCCATATATGCATGCAGTATAGCATTATTATGTTCATTATTCTCTATGTGTTACATTGCGAGCATATTCCATGTGCTGACCCGTTTCGGGCTGCAACGTTTCATGTTGCAGACTTTTCAGACGACGAGTAAGGTGCCTTAGGTCATGGTCTTATACTCAGTGATGCCGTTGGAGTTGATGGACTCACTATCTTCCAAGCCTTCCGCTGTTATCGTATTTAGATGGCCTTAAGCCATATTTATCATACTTATTCTCTTTTGAGATATTCGTTGTAATTAGTGTGTGATTTCTACTCTGTTATAAATCCTCCATTTGTACTGTGCGTGTCAGCATTACTTATCCAGGGGTGACACTGGTGCACAGCAGCACAGACTGTTTGAGGTCTGGTCGCTACAAAGGTGGTATCAGAGCACACGCTTACTGTAGGACACGACCACAAGGCTTAAACCCTAGAACACTTCTCTCTTCTCATTTCTGACCCCTCTCCACTTTCTACTCTTTTAGGAATGGCGAATGCAAGGAGAAAGTTCATGCAACCAGATGAAGATACGCCTTTTGGACGTCACTTCAAGGAAGTCACTAAGTATTTGAACATAGGGATACCAAGCATCACCGGAACCTATAATGCCACCTTACCTGAAGAGGAGAGCTGGCAGATTCGAGTTCAAGTTCCAGGAAGGACGATTGCGCCAGTCACTGAGCCTCTAAAGTTGTCTTTTGAAGCACCAACCTGGAGTTTAGGGAAGAGCATGGCAGCCCACATCGCTATGGGACGCATTGGAGAAGTCTACCACAGGGAGCTTAAGGATACTATTTATCAGATTTGTGGACGCCGAGACGAGCAATGGGAGATGATCAGCACCAAGAAGGGTGGATCAATTGCAGCGTTCATCCAGGAGCAAAACCATCACATTCGTCGTCAGGAGAACCAGATGTGCTCAGACAAGATAGATCTGAAGAAGGCATTGACTAAGATCAAGGAGCTGGAGGAAGAACTCAAGGCTACACGCGAGGATTATTTGGAGGAAATCGTCGCACTAGTAGGGAAGAATGACGACTTGGAGAAGAAGATTGGAGTATTCATGGGAAATCCAGTACCAAAAGCAGCAGATGATGAATGTACTTGCCCGGATAACTACATCATCATCGACGACACCGACTCGGACCCCAGTGAAGATGACTTTGTTGATGAAGCTGGAGCAGATATCATGGAGTCTTCAACTGATCAGAATTTCTAGTATACCACCATATCAGTAGTAGTTTTCCCCCATTTACATAGTATAGTTCAAGCACTTTTGAAACGCTAGATAGATCGATTGTATGCCTTGTTTGAATTGATTGAGTGTTATTGATTGTATTTGTCTCATGAGCATATGGGTAGTGTTTTCCCTCTAGACCTCATTCTATTCTACACTCTCATCTTTTCTAACCTATCAGATGCCTCCGAGACGCGACACCGGATTTGTTTTCCCACCGAAGATCACCCAGTTGATTCAGCAACAGAATGCCTTGATGCAAGTGCTAGTACAGAACCAAGGCAACAACAACAACAACAACAACCCACCACCACCACCTGTTGATCACTTAGCCCGTTTCTTGAGGCTAAATCCGCCGGTGTTTTCCAGCAGCACCGAGCCGATTGTTGCAGATGATTGGCTCCGCAAAGTTCGAAGAGAGTTGGCCACTGCAGGATACACAGATGCGGAAAGAGTGCGTTTTGCCGCACATCAGCTTGACGGACCCGCAACATCATGGTGGGAGAATTACACAGCCACACACCCTATTGACACTGTCACATGGGACCAGTTTCAGCAAGCTTTCCGTACAGCCCATGTTTCAGCAGGAGCTATGGCTATGAAGAAGCGTGAGTTTTGTAACCTACGCCAAGGAGGACGCACCGTAGGCCAGTATGTGGAGGATTTCAGTAAGTTAGCTCGTTATGCACCAGATGACGTCGCTACAGATGCAGCCAAGCAGGAGAAGTTCCTCGAAGGATTGAATGATGAGCTGAGCATGCAGCTAATGGTAGCAACCTTCAACAACTACCAGGAGTTGGTAGATAGAGGACTCATGATTGAAGGGAAGCAGCAGCAGATTGAAAACCGTAAGAGGAAGTATGGACAAGGGAAGTATAATTCTGGAGCTCAACAGAAGCCACGTTTTGCCCCGAAATCGGGAGGACAGTTTCAGCATACCCATGGAGGAGGTAGTTCACACAACCATAATGGCTCCAAGAATGGTAATGGGAATGGAGGAAGCAACGGACAGAACCGTAATACCCCATCTACCCCAGCCAAGAGGGATCTAAGCCACATTACTTGTTTCAAGTGCCAGAAGACTGGACATTATGCAATTGATTGTCCTGAAGCCCAGAATGGAAATGGCAATGGAAGCTCTGGGAAGAAGCCGAACCCTTTCAACAAAGGACATGTGAACCACGTGAGCGTGGAAGAGGTTGAAGCACAGCCTGATGCAGTAATAGGTAAGTTTATGGTTAAGTCATTTACTGCACTTGTTCTTTTTGATACTGGTGCATCGCATTCATACATATCAAGGGGATTTGTGGATAAGTATAAACTGCCAACCCAAGCCCTTAGGTCACCCATGTTAGTAACCTCGCCAGGAGCAGAGTATATGGCTAGTTTATGGTGTGAACGGTTACCATTAAGGATTGGTAACTACCTGTTTCCCTCAGACCTAATAATATTGGAATCGCAAGGATTGGATGTGATATTAGGCATGGATTGGTTATCAAAGTATGAAGGGAACATTGAGTGCGCCAGTAAGTCGATTTTGCTTACCACCCCAGAAGGAAGAAGGATTAAGTATGTATCCCGGCATATGCCGAAGAGGACTCAAGTGAATTCCTTATCATGAGTTGTACAGGAGGAAGTGCCAGTGGTGAAGGATTACCCGGATGTATTTCCAGAAGAGTTGCCAGGCATGCCACTGGATAGAGACATTGAATTCTTGATTGAACTTTTGCCAGGCACAGGGCCAATATCTAAGAGATCGTACAGGATGCCCGCAAAAGATTTGGAGGAGATTAAGAAGCATATAAAGGAGTTATTGGATAAAGGCTATATTCGCCCAAGTTCATCACCATGGGGATCACCAGTACTTCTAGTGGAGAAGAAAGATGGATCATTGAGGATGGTTGTTGATTACCGTGGATTGAATGAAGTGACCATCAAAAACAAGTACCCACTGCCGATGATCAATGATTTGTTTGACCGCTTACAAGGAGCTAAGGTATTTTCCAAGATCGATCTACGATCAGGATACCATCAGTTAAAGATTCGAGAGCAGGATATACCTAAGACGGCTTTTACCACCAGGTATGGGCTATATGAGTATACCGTTATGTCATTTGGTCTAACTAACGCACCTGCCTATTTCATGAACCTGATGAACAAGGTGTTTATGGAGTTTTTGGATAAGTTCGTCGTGGTGTTCATTGAAGATATTTTAGTCTATTCCAAGAATTAAGAAGAGCATAAAGACCATTTGCGTTTGGTACTTGAGAAGCTCAGAGAACATCAGTTATACGCCAAGTTCAGCAAATGCGAATTTTGGCTGAAGGAAGTTGGATTCCTCGGACATGTTATATCCGGAGAAGGGATAGCAGTAGACCCCGCCAAGGTTGACACAGTAACAAGTTGGGAATCACCCACGTCAGTTGTCGAGATCCGGAGTTTCCTTGGACTTGCAGGATACTACCGGAGGTTCATCGAGAATTTCTCAAAGATTGCAAAGCCCATGACTGAGCTATTGAAGAAGGACACCAAATTCAATTGGACTGAGGAATGTGAAGCTAGTTTCCAAGAATTGAAGAAACGATTGGTTACATCACCAGTGTTGATTCTGCCAAACCAACGCAAGGATTATGAAGTTTATTGCGATGCTTCTCGTCGAGGACTTGGACCAGTGCTTATGCAGGAAGGAAGAGTTGTTTCATATGCTTCACGACAACTTAAACCCCATGAGAAGAATTATGCCACGCATGATTTGGAGTTAGCAGCCGAGTGCGTTGAAGACATGGAGACATTTTCTCATTGGAAACCATTGTGAGGTATACACGGATCACAAGAGTTTGAAGTACATTTTCACGCAGAAGGAGTTAAATCTCAGGCAGAAGAGATGGTTGGAGCTTATTAAGGACTATGATATGAGATTGCATTATCACCCAGGGAAGGCTAACTTAGTAGCAGACGCGTTGAGCCGCAAGAGCCATGTCAACACCCTCCTGACAGGAGAGTTACCCGAGGAGTTAGCCGAGGATCTTCGCGAGCTATGTTTGGAGATAGTTCCAAGAGGCTATTTAGCGACATTGGAGATTCAGTCTACCTTGATGGAAAGGATTAGAGAAGCTCAGAAGACAGACAAGGAGATTGACGAGATAAAGGAAAAGTTGAGGAAAGGAAAAGCCAAGGGATTTCGTGAGGATGAGTACGATACCTTATGGTTTGAGGACCGCGTTTATGTGCCCAATGATCCGGAGATCAGGAAGTTGATCTTGCAAGAGGTCCATGATTCACCGTATTTGATTCACCCAGGAAATACCAAGATGTATTTGGATTTGAAGGATACTTTCTGGTGGACCGGAATGAAGAAGGATATTGCGGAGTATGTAGCAGTTTGTGATGTGTGTCAGAGAGTGAAGGCAGAACATCAGAAGCCAGCGGGATTGCTACAACCATTGCCGATACCCGAATGGAAGTGGGATAAAATAGGCATGGATTTTATCACGGGATTGCCCAGGACTCGTTCAGGCTATGACTCAATATGGGTGGTAGTCGACCGTTTGACGAAAGTAGCTCATTTCATCCCAGTGAAGACCACTTACACCAGTGCTAAGTTGGCAAAGATATACATGACCAGAATCGTATGTTTGCATGGAGTTCCGAGGACCATTGTATCAGATAGAGGAACCCAGTTTACCTCGAAGTTTTGGAATCAGTTACATGAAACTTTGGGAACTAGGCTAGAATTCAGTACAGCCTTTCACCCACAGACAGATGGACAGACCGAGAGAGTCAATCAGATTTTGGAAGACAAGTTGAGAGCTTGTGCACTAGATTATGGATCTAGTTGGGACGACAATTTGCCATATGCAAAATTTTCTTACAACAACAGTTATCAAACCAGTTTGAAGATGACCCCTTTCAAAGCTTTGTACGGAAGGAGGTGTAGAACACCGTTGTTATGGGACGAAGTTGGAGACCGTCAGTTGTTTGGACCAGATTTGATTAAGGAGTCTGAACAGAAAGTGAGGTTGATTCGCGATAGGCTCAAGGTAGCCCAGTCCAGACAGAAGAGTTATGTGGATTCTAAACGTAAGGAGACAGTTCACGAAGTCGGAGACAGAGTTTATCTTCGAGTATCACCACTTCGAGGAGTGAAGCGCTTTGGAGTTAAGGGAAAGCTACCGCCCCGTTTTATCGGACCATACAGAGTTTTGGAACGTATGGCAGAAGTTGCCTACAAGCTGGAATTGCCTGAAGCATTGTCAGGAGTTCATGATGTATTTCACGTTTCCCAGTTGAAGAAGTGCCACGCAGAGATGGCTGAGATACCACTGAGAGATACAGTGCCACTGGAAGCGATTCAGCTGGAAAGTGATTTGACCTATGAGGAGAAACCAGTTAAGATTCTTGAGTATGCCAGCCGAGTTACCCGCAGTAAGGTTATCAAGTTTTGCAAAGTCCAGTGGAGTAACCATACGAAAGATGAAGCCACCTGGGAGCGAGAGGAAGATCTACAGAAGGACCACTCTCACCTATTTTCTAGCCAACCCGAATTTCGAGGGCGAGATTCATCTTAAGGGGGTAGGTTTGTAACATCCCAAATTTTCAATTTGGAATGTTATACATTAGATCATCATTGCATATCATATTTTATTGCATTTTGGCAAATCCTCGATAAATCCTAAGCAACTCAAGGACCCTCGGAGAGAGTTGGGGATTTTCCCGATTTTTCATATTTGATTTTTATCAAATAATAAAACGAGGATTTTTGGTTTTAATTATTTTCTCTCCGAAAAATATTTCATATTAAAATAAATGAGAGGAGAAAATATGACTTCTCCAAAACAATTGAAATATTGGAGAAAAAATATTAAAATCATATATTGGGTTTTATTCGGATTTTATTTGCAATTTTACTTGCATTAAAAAATTGAACATTTTCAAAACTGCATTTTTGTGTCAAAAAATGTTCACCTTGTTCTAATTATTTTAATTAGACGGGGAAAATTTGTTTTATCATTTTTGGATTTTTATTTAATTTTCTGCGATTTTTTTATATTCGGTGGAATATTTAAAAAAAACCCACGCCCGACTGGGCCGAGGCCCAGCCGAGCCAGGACGGCCCATCCCACGCCCGTCTCCCTCCTGGAGACCGAGGCGAGCACGGCCGCCGCCGCCCTCGCCCGAGCCTCGCCGTCGCCCCGCCGGAGCCCGTTCCGACGAGGTAGCCGAGCCGCCGCCGCCTTGCCGGTTTTCTAAAAAAAACCGTTCGTTTTTTTTTTCTAAACCCTAGTTTTCTTTTTTTTCATATCGGTTTATTTTTATTTCGGTTTTATTATTTAGTGAACGTTCACCGACCCGTTCGTTTTAACGAACGTGTTCGTCGGATTTTCGCTGTTGACGAACGTCCGTTCTTTAACCGTTCGTCAGTTTTTCTTTTTCGTCAGATTTTTCCGAGATTATTCCAGATCGCGATTTCAGATCAGATCTTCGTTTTCGTTTAACTTTTCGCTCGTTTATCGGAATCAGGCGATTCAAGCGCCTAGAGTTTCGTCTCGAAATTCTCTTTCCGTTTAACCTACTCAAACAAGTTTTTGCTACTGTAAAATTTGACCTAGATCCAGATTAGTAAACGAAGCTTGTTTCTTTCGCCGTTTGACTTTCGTTGCTTCGTTCGATTTGATTCTTTTTGCAAACCGGAGTTCTTAAGTTGAACTTTCTGGTTGGGTCTTTTATTTGAGTTTTACCTGTGCATTAGATGAGTACTTATTGTTTGCTTGTTTGTTTGCGATAGAGTACCCGGAGTGCGCCGCTTGTTACTTCGAATCTCTAGGTTTCGCGGATCATCAGCAAGGCAAGTAACACTTTGATCATACCTTTCCATACCCAGTTTTTATTGCATTAGATCAATCCTCAAACATTGCATGATTAGGATCTAATTAAATTGTGGGTATTGGGTAGTAGTTGTGGTAGTACCTATTACTTGCTTTATTATCAAACCCTTGGGAGTTACTTCTACGTTTGCTATTATATTGCCATGCTATGCTCGTATACGTGGATTGGGTTTGAGAGATATTCATGACAGATGTGAGATTGTTAATTAATGTTCTACTTAAGGTGGCAACTAAAACTCACATCTGGGTGGATTGAGGCACCTGGAGAACCCAGTGCTGCCTGTATTTTTGGATATCCCGGAGTACCCGTGTGATCATCCTATGGACCGCCACCCAGGCTCAAAGGGATCGTGAGATTATTCATGCTAGAAACTTCTGTGTGCAGCCACAAGCTATTATGGGCTCTAGCATAGTTGATTAAGTTGTGTGAGCTCTTGAAGAGGTAGACTAGCAGATGTAGGGGATGTAGGTGGTACGGTCTACCCAGAGTAGAGAGTTAACGCTTCTGAAAGACTGTGTCTCGGTCATCCGTTTCTCAAACATCATGCAGTGCGAGAATCAAGCGGAGGCGATCGAGTCTTGTGGGGAAAAGTGCACAAACCTCTGCAGAGTGTACAAACTAATCATGGTTAGCCGTGTCCCCGGTTATGGACAACTTGAGTATCTAGTACCTGGATTATCATTGAATCTCATCACCGTGTTACTTTAATTAATTTTGTTGGGTTAATGATGATACTTAATTGGGATTGAGTTGGAGGTACCTTCTCAATGTTTAACCACCACCATGATAGTTAAATAAAATTTATTCCTTTGCAGTAGGGAAAAATTGGCTTTTCGCAAAACTGTAACCATAGAGCTTTCCACCAGCCATATATGCATGTAGTATAGCATTATTATGTTCATTATTCTCTATGTGTTACATTGCCAGCATATTCCATGTGCTGACCCGTTTCGGGCTGCAACGTTTCATGTTGCAGACTTTTCAGACGACGAGTAAGGTGCCTTAGGTCGTGGTCTTATACTCAATGATGCCGTTGGAGTTGATGGACTCACTTATCTTCCAAGCCTTCCGCTGTTATCGTATTTAGATGACCTTAACCCATATTTATCATACTTATTCTCTTTTGAGATATTCGTTGTAATAAGTGTGTGATTGCTACTCTGTTATAAATCCTCCATTTGTACTATGCGTGTCAGCATTACTGATCCAGGGATGACACTGGTGCACAGCAGCACAGACTGTTTGAGGTCTGGTCGCTACATGACGATACTCGTGGAGAAGAATGACGATCTGACAAGGAAGCTAGGAGTATTCATGGGAGACCCCGCGCGAGGAGGAGAAGACGACGACTTCACTTGCCCGGAGAACTACATCATCATCGACAACACCGACTCAGACCCCGACGATAGCGATGATGACTTTGTTGATGAAGCTGGAGCAGATATTATGGAGTCTTCCACCGATCAATTTTTCTAGTCGACCACCATATAAGTAGTAGAAATTTCCCCATGTATATAGTATAGTCCAAGCACTTTTGTAACGATAGTTAGACCGATTGGATGCCCTTGTTTGAATTAATTGAAGTGATATGATTGTGTTTGTCTCATGTGCATATGGGTAGTGTTTTCCCCCTAGACCTCATTCTACTCTGTTTTCTTATCTTTTCTAAACCCAGCAGATGCCTCCGAGACGCGACAATGGATTTGCTTTCCCGCCGGAGCTCACTCAGTTGATCCAGCAGCAGAATGCATTGATGCAGATACTAGTCTAGAATCAGAATCAGGGGAACAAAAACAACAACAACCCACCACCAGCACCACCTGTTGATCACCTAGCCCATTTTCTAAGGCTGAATCTGCCGGTGTTCTCCAGTAGGACCGAGCCAATAGTTGCAGATGATTGGCTCCGCAAGATTGGAAGGGAGTTGACCACTGCAGGATGCACAGATGCGGAGAGAGTGCGTTTTGCCGCACATCAGCTTGATGGACCCGCAGCATCATGGTGGGAGAATTTCACAGCCACTTACCCCATCGACATTGTTACATGGGACCAGTTTCAGCAAGCTTTTCACACTGCCCATGTTTCAGCAGGAGCTATGGCCATGAAGAAGCGCGAGTTTCGCAACTTACGCCAAGGAGGACGCACCGTTGGCCAGTATGTGGATGACTTTAGTAAGCTAGCACGTTATGCCCCAGATGACGTTGCTACAGATGCAGCTAAGCAGGAGAAGTTTCTGGAAGGACTGAATGATGAGTTGAGCATGCAGTTGATGGTGGCAACCTTCAATAACAACCAGGAGTTGGTAGATAGAGCTCTCATGATTGAAGGAAAGCAGTAGCAGATTGACAACTGCAAGAGGAAGTATGGACAAGGGAAGTACAATTCTGGAGCCCAGCAGAGACCCCGTTTTACCCCGAACTCGGGAGGACCCTTCAGCATAACCATGGAGGTCACAATCACGATGGAGGAAGTAACATCCAGAACCATACCAACCCAGCAACGCCCGCCAAGAAGGATCCAAATCACATTACTTGTTTCAAGTGCGGGAAGAATGGACATTATGCCATGGAGTGTTCTGAAGCAAAGAATGGGAATGGCAATGGAAGCTCTGGGAAGAAGCCCAACCCTTTCAACAGGGGACAAGTGAACCACGTTAGCGTGGAGGAGGTTGAAGCGCAACCCGATGCAGTAATAGGTAAGTTTTTGGTTAAGTCATTTACTGCAATCGTTCTTTTTGATACTGGTGCATCGCATTCATACATATCAAGGGGATTTGTGGATAAGTTTAAACTGCCAACCCAAGCCCTTAGGTCACCATTGTTAGTAACCTCGCCAGGAGCAGAGTATATGGCTAGCCTATGGTGTGATCGGTTACCATTAAGGATTGGTAACTACCTGTTTTCCTCGGACCTAATAGTATTGGAGTCACAAGGACTGGATGTGATATTAGGCATGGATTGGTAATCGAAGTATGGAGGGAACATTGACTGCGCCAGTAAGTCGATTTTGCTTACCACCCCAGAAGGAAGAAGGATCAAGTATGTATCCCGGCATGTGCCGAATAGGACTCAAGTGAATTACTTATCAAGAGTTGTACAGGAGGAAGTACCAGTGGTGAAGGATTTCCCGGATGTATTTCCAGAAGAGTTGCCACGCATGCCACCGGATAGAGACATTGAGTTTTTGATCGAGCTTTTGCCAGGCACAGGGCCAATATCTAAGAGACCGTACAGGATGCCCGCTAAGGATTTAGAGGCAATGAAGAAGCAGATTAAGGAGTTACTGGATAAAGGCTATATTCGCCCAAGTTCGTCACCTTGGGGATCACCAGTGCTTCTAGTGGAGAAGAAGGATGGATCGTTGAGGATGGTTGTTGATTATCGAGGGTTGAATGAGGTGACGATCAAGAACAAGTACCCACTGCCGATGATCAATGATTTGTTTGACCAGCTGCAAGGAGCTAAGGTGTTTTCCAAGATCGATCTGCGATCAGGGTACCACCAGCTGAAGATTCGAGAGTAGGATATACCTAAGACAGCTTTTACCACAAGGTACGGGCTATATGAGTATACCGTTATGTCATTTGGTGTGACTAACGCACCTGCCTATTTTATGAACATGATGAACAAGGTGTTTATGGAGTTTTTGGATAAGTTCGTCGTGGTGTTCATTGATGATATTTTGGTCTACTCGAAGAATGAAGAGGAGCATAAAGAGCATTTGCGTCTGGTACTTGGGAAGCTCAGAGAACATCAGTTATATGCCAAGTTCAGCAAGTGTGAGTTTTGGTTGAAGGAAGTTGTATTCCTCGGGCACGTTATATCCGGAGAAGGAATAGCAGTAGACCCTACCAAGGTTGTCACTGTGACAAATTGGGAAGCACCCGCGTCAGTTGGAGAGATCCGGAGTTTTTCTTGGACTCGCAGGATACTACCGGAGGTTCATTGAGAATTTCTCGAAGATTGCAAAGCCCATGACGGAGTTGTTGAAGAAGGACACCAAGTTCAAATGGACTGAGGAATGTGAGGCCATTTTTCAGGAGTTGAAGAAATGCTTGGTTACAGCTCCAGTGTTGATTCTTCCAGACCAACGCAAGGATTATCAAGTGTATAGCAACGCTTCTCGTCGAGGACTTGGAGTAGTGCTTATGCAGGAGGGAAGAGTTGTCTCATATGCCTCACAACAGCTTAAACCCCATGAGTTGAATTATTCTACCCATGATTTGGAGTTAGCAGCCGTAGTGCATGCGTTGAAGACATGGAGACATTTTCTCATCGGAAACCATAGTGAGGTGTACACGGATCACAAGAGTTTGAAGTATATCTTCACGCAGAAGGAGTTGAATCTCAGGCAGAGGAGATGGTTGGAGCTTATTAAGGATTATGATATGAAGTTGCATTATCATCCCGGAAAGGCTAACGTAGTAGCCGATGCGTTGAGCCGCAAGAGTCATGTCAACACACTCATGACCGGAGGATTACCCAAGGAGTTAGCAGAGGGTCTTCGTGAGCTATGTTTGGAAATAGTTCTGAGGGGTTATGTAGCAGCATTGGAGATTCAGTCAACTTTGATGGATAAGATCAGGGAAGCTCAGAAGACGGACAAGGATATTGTCGAGATAAAAGAGAGGATGAGCAAAGGAAAAGCTAAGGGATTTCGTGAGGATGAGCATGATACCCTATGGTTTGAGGACCGCTATATGTACCAAAGGATCCGGAGATCAGGAAGTTGATTCTGCAAGAGGCCCGTGATTCGCCGTATTCGATTCACCCAGGAAATACCAAGATGTATCTGGATTTGAAGGATAGTTTCTGGTGGACCGGAATGAAGAAGGATATTGCAGAGTATGTAGCAGTTTGTGATGTATGTCAGAGAGTGATGGCTGAGCATCAGAAGCCAGCTGGATTGTTACAGCCATTGCCGATACCCGAATGAAAGTGGGATAAGCTAGGCATGGATTTTATCACGGGATTGCCCAGGACTCGTTCAGGCTATGACTCGATATGGGTTGTAGTCGATCGTTTAACGAAGGTAGCTCATTTCATCCCAGTGAAGACCACTTACACCAGTGCTAAGTTGGCAAAGATATATATGACCAGGATCGTATGTCTACATGGAGTTCCGAGGACCATTGTTTCAGATAGAGGAACCTAGTTTACCTCAAAGTTTTGGAATCAGTTGCATGAGACTTTGGGAACCATGCTAGAGTTCAGTACAGCCTTTCACCCGCAGACAGATGGACAAACTGAGAGAGTCAATCAGATTCTGGAGGACATGTTGAGAGCTTGTGCGCTAGACTATGGATCTAGTTGGGATGACAATTTGCCTTATGCAGAGTTCTCTTACAAGAACAGCTATCAAGCCAGTTTGAAGATGGCCCCTTTCGAAGCATTGTACGGAAGGAGGTGCAGGACACCATTGTTGTGGGATGAAGTTGGAGACCGTCAGTTGTTTGGACCAGATTTGATTAAAGAGTCTGAAGAGAAGGTTAAGCTGATACGCGATAGACTCAAGGTAGCCCAGTCCAGGCAGAAGAGCTATGCGGATTCTAAATGCAAGGAGACAGTTTACGAAGTTGGAGACAAAGTGTATCTTCGTGTATCACCACTTCGAGGAGTGAAGCGTTTTGGAGTTAAGGGAAAGTTAGCACCATGTTTTGTGGGACCATACAAGGTTTTGGAACGTATGGGAGCAGTTGCTTACAAGTTGGAATTGCCCGAAGGATTGTCCGGAGTTCACGATGTGTACGTTTCTCAGTTGAAGAAGTGCCACGCAGAGATGGCTGATATTCCTCTGAGGGATACAGTGCCACTGGAAGCGATTCAGTTGGATACCGACTTGACCTACGAGGAGAAACCAGTCAAGATTCTTGAGTTTGCCAGCCGAGTCACACGCAGTAAGGTTATCAAGTTCTGCAAAGTTCAGTGGAGCCACCATATCGAGCAGGAAGCCACCTGGGAACGAGAGGAAGACCTACGGAAGGATCACCCTCACCTATTTTCTACCCAACCCGAATCTCGAGGGCGAGATTCATCTTAAGGGGGGTAGGTTTGTAACATCCCAAATTTTCAATTTGGAATGTTATACATTAGATCATCATTGCATATCATATTTTATTGCATTTTGGCTTGATCCTAGAATTTTACGCAATCAAGGACCCACGGAGAGAGTTGGGGATTTCGTTATTTTCATATTTGAGTTTTCTCAAATTTTGAAAAGAGGATCGTTTGATTTTAATTATTTTCTCTTCGAATATTTCTTTTATGAAAATAAAAGAGAGGGGATAAAATGACTTCCCTAAAATAAAGAAATATTGGAGATTTAATATTAAAATCAAATAAGATTTCATCCGGAGTTTTTATCACTATTTTATTTGAATTAGGAAAATATGCGTTTTTCAAAATTGTATTAGAGGACCAATTAAATGGTCACCTTGTCAGCTATATTTTTAGAGGACGGGGGAAATTTATTTTAGGATTTTTGGAGTCCGTTTAGTATTTTTTTTCTTCATTTTTTTGCGCGGAATTATTATTTAAAAAAATAAGTCAACCGACTTACCGGGCCGTGTCCGACCTGGACACTGCGCCCGGGCGGCCTTTATAAGCTGAAGGCCCGAGCCGCCGCAGCCCAAGCCGTCGCCCGCGCCAAACCCTAACCCTAGCGCCGCCCGCCGCCGCCGCCCCGCCGGCGGACGCCGCCTCGCCGGAGTTGCCCGCCGCCGTCACGCGTCCCGAGGTAGCCGCCAGTTTTTTTTAGATCGGTTTTTTTCGGTTTAGTAATTTAGTGAACACTCGTTCATACGTTCGTTTTAACGAATGGTTTTCACTCGTTAACCGCTGACAGCGAACGTTCGTTCGTTAGCCTGTTCGTCGGTTTTTTTCGTTTTCCAGGGTTTTTCCGCTATTATTTTCGATCGCGATTTCTGTCCTAATCTTCGTTCTAGTATAACTTTTCGCTCGTTTATCGGAATCAGGCAACTCAAGCGCCTAGTTCTTCATCTCGAAGCCCTCTTTCTGTTTAACCAACTTGAACAAGATTTTGCTACTGTAAAATTTGACTTTAGTCCAGATTAGTAAACGGATTTTGTCTCTTTCGCAGTTTGAGTTTCGTTGCTTCGTTTGGTTTGATTCTTTTTGCAAACCGGAGTTCTTAAGATGAACTTTCTGGTTAGATCTCTTATTTGAGTTTTACATGTGCTTCTAGTTGTGTGCTTATTGTATGCTCGTTTGTTTGCGATAGAGTACCCGGAGTGTGAAGCGTGCTACTACGAGTCTCTAGGTTTCGCGGATCATCGGCAAGGCAAGTAACACTTTGATCATACCTCTTTACTATCCAGTTTTATTGCATTAGATCAATCCTCAAACAATTGCATGATTAGGATCTGTTTAAATTGTGGGTTTTGGGAAGTAGATGAGGTAGTACCTGTTTACCTGTTTATTATTAAACCTATGGGAGTTACTTCTACGTTGCTTATATTGCTATGCTATGCTCGTAGACGTGGATTGGGTTTGAGTGTATCCATGACAGATGTGAGTTTGTTAATTAATGGTTCATCTTAAGGTGGCAACTTTAATACACATCTGGGTGGATTGCTTGTGGGCACCTGGAGAATCCAGTGTTGTCCTAGGATATCCCGGAGGACCTGTGTGATCATCCTACGGCCCGCCACCGAGGCTTAAAGGGATCATAAGATTATTCATGCTAGAAACTTCCGTGTGCAGCCACAAGCCAATATGGGCTCTGGCATAGTTGAGTAAGTTGCGTGAAGCTCTTGAAGAGGTAGACTAGCAGATGTAGTGGGTTATAGGTGGTACTGTCTATCCAGAGTAGAGAGTTCATGCTTCAGAAAGATTGTGTCTCAAATCTCCTACCATGGATGTATTCAAGTCTTGTGGGGAAAAGTGCGCAAACCTCTGCAGAGTGTATAAACTAATCATGGTTAGCCGTGTCCCCGGTTATGGACATCTTGAGTATCTAGTTCTTGGATTATCATGTTGATCTCATCACCCTTATTATAATTTGATTGGGTTTAATGATGATGCTTAATTGGGATTAAGTTGGAGGAACCTTCTCAATGTTTAACAACCATCATGATAGTTAAATAAAAATATATTCCTTTGTTGTAGGGAAAAATTGGCTTTTCGCAAAACATAATAACCATACAGCCTCCACCAGCCATATATGCATATAGTGTTAGCAATTATTCTGTTCATTACTCTCTTGTGTTACATTGCCAGCATATTCCATGTGCTGACCCGTTTCGGGCTGCAACGTTCATGTTGCAGACTTTTCAGACGACGAGTAAGGAGCCTTAGGTCGTTGTCTTTCACTCAGTGATGCCGTTGGAGTTGATGGACTCACTGTATCTTCCAAGCCTTCCGCTGTTATCGTTTTTAGATGGCCTTAAGCCATATTTATTGTAATAAGTTCTCTTTTGAGACATTCGATGTAATAAGTGTGTGATTGCTACTCTGTTATAAATCCTCAAGTATTGTGCGTGTCAGCATTACCGATCCAGGGATGACACTGATGCACAGAGATCACACTGTTTGAGGTCTGGTCGCTACATACTTCCTTCTTTTTTCTGTGCCATATTATCGTATCTATATTGAATTTTTCCAAATACAGAGGAAAGCATGTGCGGACCAAAAAGAACCTGAACCAAATGCAGTGCAAATCTTCAAGGATTGCCACTCCAGCAAGATGAAGGGCATGAGCACACGAGTTCAAGCCGCTGTTGTCAGTCCTTACTCCTCTTGCCTTTGAACTGATTGGTACTGTGATGTGTTCATTTAACTACTTGGTTTGCAGCCAATGTCAGTTACTCTGTTCACTTTTATACACAGTTGTCTTAACGTATCATTTTAGCTTACATGGTTTAAAAGAGATGAAGGATATTCTTTTGGTCTTGATCTGTATTCTAGTTGTTATGTTCACGTGCGCACACAATGATAAAATAGCTTGCTTGATTTATATCTGTTTGCCCATGATATGAATGATGTTATACTATGTTCATCCTACTTTAAACCATGTCTCTTTATCCTTAGATGTCAACGAATGTGAGGAAATAGACAATACAGTAGGCATGCTACATGGACATATGTTCCGAAAGTGATTTTATTATGTAGTTGGCACTACAATACATGCTAATGTATTACAGTAGTTCACCAAAATAAGTTATGTATAAACGTGTAACCTACTTTGTTTGTTTTTGTCTCATTAGTAACTTATCTGGTACACTAATCTACAAGCTCAAACTTTCAGGAAGCTATGGAAAAATGATTGAACAGCCACAAACACCTGAAGGTGACGAGGCTACCACAGGCACAATTTCACCTCTTGCTGCAGTGCGTCAGTATCTCTCCACTAACAGTGCAAAAAGCACCTTCCTGCGTATTTCTGGGTTGATTGTCAAGGTAACCTCATCCAAATCGCCTACTGAACAAAATCTTCCAGCTAGACAGAGTGATATATCTGTGCTCCAGGCACAACTCCAATCCCTAATGGACGTCGTTTTGGAAACAAGAATAGTGGTTGACAAATGTCGTCAAGATATGAATGGTTTTGAAACCAGACTATCAGACATTCGCTTCGTTGTTCAAGAGCAATGGTGGAAAAAAGGTGAAGATCGTGCTGCTCCATCAGATTCTACAGCCTGAAACATTAGCACTCAGGTCAAATGATCTGTGCTTCTATACATCTGATGGTGCTTTTATCTGCAAGGACTGTAAACTTTATGCCAACAGGCCTTTTGTTGTGATACAACATTTATGATGCTGCCAAGGCTGCAATAATTATGACGCTATTTTTGTATAGTGTAGGTTTATCTTAGTAATGTATTCGGCCGAAAGCTTCATAGGAGCCCAACATGCCAACATTCATCGGGCCCATTCCAATTGGGCTAAAAACGATTATGGGCCGAAATTTGCATGTAGCCCACTAAAAATATCGGTGCCTAAATTAGCATAAGATTTCATATTTTTCTGGTAGGCCTGTGCCCATAGTGGGCCTTTAACAGGCCTAAATATAATTTGGGCCCTCAGTAACAATAGGCCGTTTACAGGTGTAAATATCTCGAGCCCATAAAAAACATGGGCCTTTAAAAGACCGAAAGTGAGATTGGGCCCATTTACGATGCGGATCTTTCACAGGCTGAAATTTGGACGGGCCGTAAATGCGCCGACCTAATACACGGGCCTTTAACAGGCCGGAAGTTCGGTCGGGCTCGATTATCATCATTTTTATATGGGCCATTAATGGGCCCGATGTGACGTTGGGCCACATATGGCCCATGGATTTCGTCCGATGTTAACAGGCCGAAAATCACAACAGGCCGATAGTAGCCCAAATCTATAGTGGGCCTCTAACAAGCCGAATGTCAGACATGGCCGAATATGACCCAAATCCTTCACGATCTATGGGCCGAAAGTTTCAATGGCATGTAAATGGGCCCAAATGAAGCAGGACCTTTAACAGGCCGGAAATACACCGGGCTGTAATTCGGCCCATATACTTAGCGGACTGTTAACGGTCCAGAAGTGACCATGGGCCGCGATGATGACAAGTTTAGGACAGGCCGTTGACGAGCCAATTTGACACTAGCGGTACGGGCCATAACAGAGAATGTTGGGCCTTTAGCTGGGCCGGCCCATTATGGTCCGCAAAATCTCGCGGGCCTTTAGCTGGGCCGGCCCATTATGGCCCGCAAAATCTCGTGGGCCTTTAGCTGGGCCGGCCCATTATGATACGCAAAATCTCGTGGGCCTTTTGCTGGGCTGGCCCATTATGGACCGCAAAATCTTGTGGGCCTTTAGTTGGGCCGGCCCATTTAAACTTTATGGGCCACTTTTGGGCCGGTCCACGTGTCAACATATCATAGGCGCATCTCGCCCATTGGATGAGTGACACCTGTGCCAACGCGGAGCTGACACGTGTTTCCGTCAGCCAATCAGAATTTTACACGTGGAAAATCCCCATTGGTCGGGGCTGTTAACGGGTTATCGGATCCAAAACCGGACTCGATAGCTTAACGGCGTTCCGTTACGGTGGATGCCACGTGTCGGCACCCTTGACGAAAGCACTTCCGTGATGCACGATTTATCGTCATGGAAGTGGACACTTCCGTGATGATAATTTTGGTAATGTCATGGAACACTTCTATGACAGCACAGGTATGACTATCTTCATTCTGTCATAAATTTGTCATGCATGTACATGCATGACAAAAAACGCGACCTACTGTGACAAACACGTATCATCACGGAAGTGTATTTTTTTGTAGTGGTTGTTCATTGTTACTCAAAAACACACCTCTCCATACATATGTTTGGGCCACACGCATGCAGTGGTTGTCTTCGGGGACTAGCTACTTGCGTGATTATTGGTGAGCTAGCCCATCTCCGGGGTCACATGGACGGACATCACTTTGACCAACAACAAAAGAGAGTTTGTACGACCAAGGTGGATTATTCTTGGTCCGTTTTACGATCCATCTTGGTGAGATATATGCCTCTCTGGCCCGCCGACTGAAAGTGTGGGGGGGGGGTTGCTACATCGCACTTTGCTAGGCGAACCTCGGTTGGGGGGCATGCATTCATAGCTTAATTAGGATTCCCTTCGTGGCGACACGAGGGGTGTGGGAGCTGCTAGCTACTTTGCACTTTGCTAGGTGAACCTCGATTGGGGGGGAGGGGGCATGCTCATAGCTTAGGATTCCTTCGTGCCGACACAAGGGGGGGGCTGCTAGCAACTTTGCACTTTTCTAAGCGAACCTCAGTTGGGGGGGCATGTGCATTCATAGCTTAGGATTCCCTTCGTGCCGACACGAGGGAGGTGTGGCTGCTAGCTACTTCACACTTTGCTAGGGTAAATCTCGGTTGGGGGGGAGGGCATGCATTCATAGCTTAGCTAGGATTCCCTTCGTGCCGACACGAGGGAGCGGGGCTGCTAGCTACTTCGCACTTTGCTAGGTGAACCTCGGCTGGGGGGGTGCATTCATAACTTAGGAATCCCTTCATGCCGATGATGACCCACAAGTATAGGGGATCTATCGTAGTCCTTTTGATAAGTAAGAGTGTCGAACCCAACGAGGAGCAGAAGGAAATGATAAGCGGTCTTCAGCAAGGTATTCTCTGCAAGCACTGAAATTATTGGTAACAGATAGTTTTGTGATAAGGTAATTTGTAACGGGTAACAAGTAACAAGTGTAAATAAAGTGCAGCAAGATGGCCCAATCCTTTTTGTAGCAACGGACAAGCCTGGACAAACTCTTATATAGAGAAAAGCGCTCCTGAGGACACATGGGAATTATCGTCAAGCTAGTTTTCATCATGCTCATACGATTCGCGTTCGTTACTTTGATAATTTGGTATGTGGGTGGACCGGTGCTTGGGTGCTGCCCTTACTTGGACAAGCATCCCACTTATGATTACCCCTATTGCAACTACAAAAGAAGTATTAAGGTAAACCTAACCATAGCATGAAACATATGGATCCAAATCAGCCCCTTATGAAGCAACTCATAAACTAGGGTTTAAGCTTCTGTCACTCTAGCAACCCATTATCTACTTATTACTTCCCAATGCCTTCCTCTAGGCCCAAATAATGGTGAAGTGTCATGTAGTCGACGTTCACATGACACCACTAGAGGAAAGACAACATACATCTCATCAAAATATCGAACGAATACCAAATTCACATGACTACTTATAGCAAGACTTCTCCCATGTCCTCAGGAACAAACGTAACTACTCACAAATCATATTCATGTTCATAATCAGAGGGGTATTAATATGCATAATGGATCTGAACATATGATCTTCCACCAAATAAACCAACTAGCATCAACTACAAGGAGTAATCAACACTACTAGCAACCCACAGGTACCAATCTGAGGCTTTGGGACAAAGATTGGATACAAGAGATGAACTAGGGTTTGAGAGGAGATGGTGCTGGTGAAGATGTTGATGGAGATTGACCCTCCTGCGATGAGAGGATCGTTGGTGATGACGATGGCGATGATTCCCCCCCCCCCCTGGAGGGAAGTTTCCCCGGCAGAACAGCTTTGCCGGAGCCCTAGATTGGTTCCGCCAAGGTTCTGCCTCATGGCGGCGGAGTTTCTTCTCGAAAGCTTGCTTATAATTTTTCCTCGGACGAAAGACTTCATATAGCAGAAGATGGGCACCGGAGGCCTGCCAGGGGGCCCATGAGGCAGGGGCGCGCCCAGGGGGGTAGGGCGCGCCTCCCACCCTCGTGGCCAGGGTGTGGCCCCCCTCTGGTATTTTCTCCACTCAGTATTTTTTATTAATTCCAAAAATGACTTCCCTGAAGTTTCAGGACTTTTGGAGCTGTGCAGAATAGGTCTCTAATATTTGCTCCTTTTCCAGCCCAGAATTCCAGCTGTCGGCATTCTCCCTCTTCATGTAAACCTTGTAAAATAAGAGAGAATAGGCATAAGTATTGTGACATAACGTGTAATAACAGCCCATAATGCAATAAATTTCAATATAAAAGCATGATGCAAAATGGACGTATCAACTCCCCCAAGCTTAGACCTCGCTTGTCCTCAAGCGGAAGCCGATAACGATAAATATGTCCACATGTTTAGAGATAGAGGTGTCAATAAAATAAAATACGGACATGAGGGCATCATGATCATTCTTATAACAACAACATATATGGATATTGTCATATGATTTCTTATGCTCAAGTAATAATCTATTCACAATGTTAAGTATGAATTAGAAACTTCATTGAGAATCAACAAACTATAATCTCAGTCATTGATGCAATTGCAATTTATCATAACATCGGAAAGAGTCAACATAAGAGCTTTTCAGCAAGCCCCACATACTCAACTATCATTTAGTCTTTCACAATTGCTAACACTCACGAATACTTATGGTTATGGAGTTTTAATCGGACACAGAGAAAGATATGGGCTTATAGTGTGGCCTCCCAACCTTTTACCTCAAGGGTAATATCAACAATAATAGTTCATGCTAACTTACATCCAATTATATATATATATATATATATATATATATATATATCAGGATCTTTCCAACACAATGTGCTTGCCAAAGGATAAAGTGTAAAAAGGAAAGGTGAAGATCACCATGACCCTTGCATAAGGTAAAAGTAAAAGATAGGCCCTTCGCAGAGGGGAGCAGGGGTTGTCATGTGCTTTTGGGGTTGGATGCACGAAATCTTAATGCAAAAGAACGTCACTTTATATTGCCACTTGCGATATGGACCTTTATTATGCAGTTCGTCGCTTTTATTGCTTCCATATCACAAGATCCTATAAAGTTTATTTTCTCCACACTAATAGATCATACATATTTAGAAGCAATTTTTATTGCAAGCAACATGACAACTTACTCGAAGGATCTTACTCAATCCATAGGTAGATATGGTGGACTCTCATGGCAAAACTGGGTTTAAGGATATTCGGAAGCACAAGTAGTATCTCTACTTAGTGCAAAGAATTTGGCTAGCATGAGAGGGAAAGGCAAGCTCAACATGTTGGATGATCCATGACAATATACTTTATTTCAGATATAAGAAAACATAACCCATTATGTTGTCTTCCTTGTCCAACATCAACTCTTTAGCATGTCATACTTTAATAAGTGCTCACAATTATAAAAGATGTCCAAGATAGTATATTTATATGTGAAAACTTATTTTTCTTTATTACTTCCTATTAATTGCAACGATGACCAAAATTATGTTTGTCAACTTTCAACAACTTTTATTCATCATACTCTTTATATGTGAAGTCATTACTCTCCATAGGATCAATATGATCTCTTAATTTCTTTTTATTATTTCTCTTTTCTATTATTCCCTCAAGGTCATAGCAAAATAATCAAGCCCTTGACTCAACACTAATCTTTATTATATATAGCTCACGGACTCGATTACATAGAAGGATCATAAAGCAAAACTCACAACTAGATCATACTAAAACTTTATTCTACTAGATCAAGATATTACCAAAAGGATCGAACTAAGAAAAACGGTAAAGATAGGAGTGTGATGATGATACGATACCGGGGCACCTCCCCCAAGCTTGGCAGTTGCCAAGGGGAGTGCCCATACCCATGTGATTATGTCTCTTTTGCTGACGAAGGAGATGGAGGTGATGATGGATAGTCGCACATCGAGCGTAGGAGGTCCTCCAATTTGCGGATAATACCCTTGAGTGCGATGATATGCTCCTTCAACAAAATATTTTCATGTGTGAGATACTTGTTTTGTATACGAGCTAACTCAATCATCTTGAAAGCTTCGATCTCAGTTGGGGTAAGAAGATTGTGGTCAAGTTGACAGTTGTCTTCTGCTGCCGGAACTTGGTCCTCCGTGGCTTTCTTGATCCCTTCATCCTTGTTGATCTCCATGGGTTCTTCCCTCTTCACCTCTATCTTTATTAGCCAAGCATCGTTGTCACCATTGTTGGAGGAGGGGGACGACATGATGCCTGGCCTTTACAACCCTGACAGAAAACAGCTTGAAACAAGAACAAAGGATAATTGCGTGATACGGTGGTCAAACCCTTTGGGAGATTATATAATAAATTGTTACCGATCAAAAGAAGTATTGTGCAAGAAAACGGAGTCCGGAGAACGCACGGGGTGCCCACGAGGCAGGGGGCACGCCCAGGGGGTAGGGCGTGCCTCCCACCCTCGTGGAAGCCTCGTGTCCTTCCCGGACTTCTTCTTATTTTCCTGTTTTCTTAAATATTCCAAAACGGAGAAAAATTGCCATTAGAACTGTTTTGGAGTCGGTTTACTTACCGTACCACATACCTATTCCTTTTCGGAGTCTGAAATGTTCTGGAAAGTGTCCCTTATGTATTCCTCCGGTGTTACGGTTTCAATAACATTAGTTTCAACATTTATAGGATTACCTGAGATATAATGTTTGATTCTTTGACCGTTCACCACCTTCGGATTTGTACCTTCGAAGTTGTTGATTTTTATGGCACCGGAACGATAGACCTCCTCGATAACGTAAGGGCCTCCCCATTTAGAGAGAAGTTTTCCTGCAAAAAATCTTAAACGAGAGTTGAATAGCAACACATAATCACCGACATTAAACTCACACTTTTGTATCCTTTTGTCATGCCATCTTTTAACTTTTTCTTTAAACAGTTTGGCATTCTCATAAGCCTGGGTTCTCCATTCATCGAGTGAGCTAATGTCAAATAACCTCTTCTCACCGGCAAGTTTGAAATCATAGTTGAGCTCTTTAATGGCCCAATATGCCTTATGTTCTAATTCGAGAGGTAAGTGACATGCTTTTCCATAAACCATTTTATACGGAGACACACCCATAGGATTTTTATATGCAGTTCTATAGGCCCATAATGCATCATCAAGTTTCTTGGACCAATTCTTTCTAGATCTATTAACAGTCTTTTGCCAAATTAATTTAAGCTCTCTGTTGCTCAATTCTACTTGACCACTAGACTGTGGGTGATAAGGAGATGCAAATGATTAACATCATACTTAGCAAGCATTTTACAAACGGCACCATGAATAAAATGTGAACCACCATGAGTCATTAAATATCTAGGGACTCCAAACCTCGGAAAAATAACTTCTTTAAGCATCTTAATAGAGGTGTTATGATCAGCACTAATAGTTGGAATAGCTTCTACCCACTTAGTAACGTAATCAACAGCAACTAAAATATGTGTATACCCATTAGAGGAAGGAAACGGTCCCATATAATTAAAGCCCCAAACATCGAATGGTTCAATAACAAGTGAATAATTCATAGGCATTTCTTGACGTCTGCTAATGTTACCAATCCTTTGACATTCATCACAAGATAAGACAAACTTACGGACATCTTTGAAGAGAGTAGGCCAATAAAAACCGGATTGCAATACCTTATGTGCAGTTCTATCTCCAGCGTGGTGTCCCCCATAAGCTTCGGAGTGACACTTGCGTAGGATCTGTTCCTGTTCATGCTCAGGTATACAACGTCTAATAACACCATCTATTACTTCTTTACAAAGATGTGGGTCATCCCAGAAGTAATGTCTCAAATCATAGAAAAACTTTTCTTTTGCTGGTATGTGAAACAAGGTGGTATAAATTTAGCAACAATGTAATTAGCATAATCAGCATACCAAGGAGCAGTACGAGAAGCATTTATGACATTTAATTGTTCATCAGGAAAGCTATCATCAATAGGTAGTGGGTCATCAAGAACATTCACTAACCTAGACAAGTTGTCTGCAACGGGGTTCTCAGCTCCCTTTCTATCAATAATATGAAAATCAAATTCTTGTAGTAGGAGAACCCATCTAATAAGCCTAGGTTTAGCATCTTTCTTTTCCATAAGATATTTAATGGCAGCATGATCAGTGTGAATAGTTACTTTAGAATCAACAATATAAGGTCTGAACTTATCACAAGCAAATACAACTGCTAAGAATTCCTTTTCAGTAGTAGCATAATTTCTCTGGGCATTGTCTAGAGTTTTACTAGCATATTGAATAACATTTAATTTCTTATCAACTCTTTGTCCTAGAACAGCACCTACAGCATAATCACTAGCATCACACATAATTTCAAAGGGTAAATTCCAATCAGGTGGCTGAACAATAGGTGCAGAGATTAATGCTTTCTTAAGTATTTCAAATGCTTCCACACAATCATCATCAAAGACAAAAGGGATATCTTTTTGTAATAGATTAGTCAGAGGCCGAGAAATTTTTGAGAAGTCCTTAATGAACCTCCTATAAAAACCGGCATGACCAAGGAAACTTCTTATACCTTTGATGTCCTTGGGACACGGCATCTTTTCAATAGCATCAACTTTAGCTTTATCAACTTCAATACCTCTTTCAGAAATTTTATGCCCCAAGACAATGCCTTCATTAACCATAAAGTGGCATTTCTCCCAGTTCAAGACAAGGTTACTTTCTTCACATCTCTGCAAAACTCGATCAAGGTTGCTCAAGCAATCAACAAAAGAGGATCCATAAACGGAGAAATCATCCATGAAAACCTCACAAATATTTTCACAAAAATCAGAGAATATAGCCATCATGCATCTTTGAAAGGTAGCAGGTGCATTACATAAACCAAAAGGCATACGTCTATAAGCAAAGGTACCGAAAGGGCAAGTAAAAGTGGTCTTCTCTTGATCATCAGCTGACACAGGTATTTGAGAGAAACCAGAGTAACCATCTAGAAAGGAAAAATGTGTATGTTTGGATAATGTTTCTAGCATTTGATCAATGAAAGGCAAAGGGTAATGATCCTTTTTAGTAGCTTTATTTAATTTGTGGAAATCAATTACCATCCTATAACCTGTAATAATTCTTTGCAGAATCAATTCATCTTTATCATTAGGAACGACAGTTATACCTCCCTTCTTAGGGACACAATGGACAGGACTTACCCACTGGCTATCAGCAACGGGATAAATTATACCTGCTTCAAGGAGCTTTAATATTTCCTTTCTTACCACTTCTTTCATCTTAGGATTTAGCCGTCGTTGGTGATCGATAACTATTTTGGCGTCTTTCTCCAAATTTATTTTGTGTTCACATAGAGTGGGACTAATGCCCTTAAGATCATCAAGAGTATATCCAATAGCAGCACGGTGCTTCTTCAGAGTTTTCAATAATTTCTCTTCTTCATGCTCTGAAAGGTTAGCACTAATAATAACAGGATATATCTTTTTTTCATCAAGATAAGCTTATTTAAGAGTATCAGGTAAAGGTTTAAGCTCAAACACGGGATCACCCTTGGTTGGAGGAGGATCCCCTAGGATTTGAACAGGCAAGTTGTGTTTCAGAATAGGTCCCTGTTTAAAGAATACTTCATCTATTTCCCTTCTTTCATTCAGAAACATATCATTTTCATGGTCGAGCAAATATTGTTCTGAAGGATCATTAGGAGGCACGGCAATAGAAGCAAGACCAATAATTTCATCTTTACTAGGCAATTCCTCATCATGGGGTTGTCTACTAAATTTAGCAAAATTAAACTCCTGAGACATATCACCCAAACCAATAGTAACAACATCCTTTTCGCAGTCTATCCTAGCATTAACGATGTTCAAGAAGGGTCTACCAAATATAATGGGACAAAAGCTATCTTGTGGGGAACCAAGAACAAGAAAATCAGCAGGATATTTAACTTTCCCACACAAGACTTCAACATCTCTAACAATCCCAATCGGTGAAATAGTATCTCTATTGGCAAGCTTAATTGTAACATCAATTCCTTCTATCTCAGCAAGTGCAATATCATGCATAATTTCTTTGTATAAGGAATGAGGTATTGCACTAGCACTAGCACCCATATCACATAAGCCATGATAACAATGATCTCCTATTTTAACAGAAATAACAGGCATGCCTACAACAGGTCTATGTTTATCTTTAGCACCAGGTTTAGCAATTCTAGCAGTTTCATCACAGAAATAAATAACATGCCCATCGATATTATCAGCCAAGAGATCTTTAACCATAGCAATTTAGGTTCAACTTTAACTTGCTCAGGGGGTTTGTGTGTCCTAATATTACTTTTGTTGACTACAGTTGAAGCTTTAGCATGATCCTTTATTCTAACAGGGAAAGGTGGCTTCTCAACATAAGCAGTAGGAACAATAGGATCATTATAAGTGATAGTCTTTTCTTCAACTTTAATAGGTGCAACTACTTTTACTTCAATGGGAGGATTATATTTAAACCACTTCTCCTTAGGGAGATCAACATGAGTAGCAAAGGATTCACAGAAAGAAGCTACTATCTCAGAGTCAAGTCCATATTTAGTGCTAAATTCACGGAAAACATCGGTATCCATAAAAGATTTAACACAATCAAACTTAGGTGTTATACCTGACTCCTTACCTTCGTCGAGGTCCCAATCTTCAGAGTTGCGTTTAATTCTTTCCAATAAATCCCATTTGAATTCAATAGTCTTCATCATAAAAGAACCAGTACAAGAAGTATCGAGCATGGAGCGATTATTGAGAGAAAGCCGAGCATAAAATTTTTGAATAATCATTTCTCTTGAGAGCTCATGATTGGGGCATGAATATAACATTGACTTAAGCCTCCCCCAAGCTTGAGCGATGCTTTCTCCTTCGCGAGGCCAAAAATTATATATATAATTACGATCACGATGAACAAGATGCATAGGATAAAACTTCTGATGAAATTCCAATTTCAATCGTTTGTAGTTCCATGATCCCATATCATCACATAGCCTATACCATGTCAATGCCTCTCCCTTCAAAGATAAAGGGAAGACCTTCTTCTTGATAACATCATCGGGCATACCTGCAAGCTTAAATAATCCACAAACTTCATCCACATAGATTAGGTGTAAATCGGGATGCAATGTTCCATCTCCTGCAAAAGGATTAGCTAGCAGTTTCTCTATCATACCCGAAGGAATTTCAAAGTAAACATTTTCAGTAGGTTCAGTAGGTTGAGGAGCAACTCTTTGCTCTACTGGCCGGGGTGAAGATACCCCGAACAAGCCCCTCAGAGGATTACTTTCCATAGTAACAAGTGACAGTAAATTTCAGCACACTATATAAATTTTCCTTACCAATTCCCTACCAAAGGCGCTTCACTCCCCGGCAACGGCGCCAGAAAAGAGTCTTGATGACCCACAAGTATAGGGGATCTATCGTAGTCCTTTCGATAAGTAAGAGTGTCGAACCCAACGAGGAGCAGAAGGAAATGATAAGCGGTTTTCAGTAAGGTATTCTCTGCAAGCACTGAAATTATCGGTAACAGATGGTTTTCTGATAAGGTAATTTGTAACGGGTAGCAAGTAACAAGTGTAAATAAAGTGCAGCAAGATGGCCCAATCCTTTTTGTAGCAAAGGACAAGCCTGGACAAACTCTTATATAGAGAAAAGCGCTCCCGAGGACATATGATTCGCGTTCGTTACTTTGATAATTTGGTATGTGGGTGGACCGGTGCTTGGGTGCTGTCCTTACTTGGACAAGCATCCCACTTATGATTAACCCCTATTGCAAGCATCCACAACTACAAAATAAGTATTAAGGTAAACCTAACCATAGCATGAAACATATGGATCCAAATCAGCCCCTTACGAAGCAACTCATAAACTAGGGTTTAAGAGTCTGTCACTCTAGCAACCCATCATCTACTTATTACTTCCCAATGCCTTCCTCTAGGCCCAAATAATGGTGAAGTGTCATGTAGTCGACGTTCACATGACACCACTAGAGGAAAGACAACATACATCTCATCAAAATATCGAACGAATACCAAATTCACATGACTACTTATAGCAAGACTTCTCCCATGTCCTCAGGAACAAACGTAACTACTCACAAATCATATTCATGTTCGTAATCAGAGGGGTATTAATATGCATAATGGATCTGAATATATGATCTTCCACCAAATAAACCAACTAGCATCAACTACAAGGAGTAATCCACACTACTAGCAACCCACAGGTACCAATCTGAGGCTTTGGGAAAAAGATTGGATACAAGAGATGAACTAGGGTTTGAGAGGACATGGTGCTGTTGAAGATGTTGATGGAGATTGACCCTCCTCCGATGAGAGGATCGTTGGTGATGACGATGGCAATGATTTCCCCCTCCCGGAGGGAAGTTTCCCCGGCAGAACAGTTCTGCCGGAGCCCTAGATTGGTTCCGCCAAGGTTCCACCTCGTGGCGGCGGAGTTTCTTCCCGAAAGCTCGCTTATGATTTTTCCTCGAACGAAAGACTTCATATAGTAGAAGATGGGCACCGGAGGCCTGCCGGGGGGCCCACGAGGCAGGGGGCGCGCCCAGGGGGGTAGGGCGCGCCTCCCACCCTCGTGGCCAGGGTGTGGCCCCCCTCTGGTATTTTCTCCGCTCAGTATTTTTTATTAATTCCAAAAATGACTTCCGTGAAGTTTCAGGACTTTTGGAGCTGTGCGGAATAGGTCTCTAATATTTGCTCCTTTTCCAGCCCAGAATTCCAGCTGCCGGCATTCTCCCTCTTCATGTAAACCTTGTAAAATACGAGAGAATAGGGATAAGTATTGTGACATAACGTGTAATAACAGCCCATAATGCAATAAATATCGATATAAAAGCATGATGCAAAATTGACGTATCAGCCAACGCGAGGGAGGGGCTGCTAGCTCTACTTCACACTTTGCTAGGTGAACCTCGGTTGGGGGGCATGCATTCACAGCTTAGGATTCCCTTCGTGCCGACACGAGGGAGGGGGGCTGCTAGCTACTTCGCACTTTGATACGGTGAACCTCGGTTGGAGGGCATGCATTCATATATAGCTTAGGATTCCCTTCGTGCCGACACGAGGGAGGAGGGGGCTGCTAGCTACTTCGCACTTTGCTAGGTGAACCTCGGTTGAGGGGGAGGGGGCATGCATTTATATATAGCTTAGGAATACCTTCGTGCCGACACGAGGGAGGGGGGGCTGCTAGCTACTTCGCACTTTGCTAGGTGAACCTCGGTTGAGGGGGAGGGGGCATACATTCATAGCTTAGGATTCCCTTCGTGCCGACACGAGAGGGTGGGAGCAAGCAATACCGTGCGCTTTGCGAGAGAGGTTCCACATCGAAGTTGCATTTGGTATTTGAAAATCAAACCACCCTTTTGATACATAAATTTGGTCCACATGCAAGTGTGTTCGTGTTCTGACCCTCTCCCGCGTCATTTTTCACCATATTAATGAACATTAGAAAAGTCGGATGACGCAACAGACACGGTTCACTCAAACTAACCATGTGCCACGCCTGTGCACCTGTCACGCACACATCCGCACAGTACATTGGGCTCCACGAGGCTCCCCCTCTCAACAATATCTACCCGCTTCGAGGGTTTTTCTGTTTCATAACACACGGTTGTTATCTCCGGACCGTGTGCGATGTTTCTTATTGCCAATCCCGCCTGCATCGAAAATATCTGCCCGCCTTGAGGGTTTTTCTTTTTCATAACACACGGTTGTTATCTCCGGACCGTGTGCGATGCACTATCATCAAAATTTTCAATAGCCCGGCATTTCACTCCCGTGTAGTAAAATTTTCAGTACCCGCGTCATTTCCTCAAACACCCCGCGCCCCCCTCCACACACACACACACACACCAAAACCTCCTCGGGCGTGCGCGCGCGCGCACACACACACACACACACACACCCTCCCTCGCTCGAAACCCTAGCAAAGTCCCCGCTGCCGCTGCCGCCGCCACTGCAAGGCCTCCATTGTCAACATCTGCCAGTTTGCCCATGCAGCTTACCGACCGATCTCCATACCCAGGCCGCCCTGAGTTTCTTAGATGACGCCTGCCAAACACCCCCTTTCCCACAGATCCCCATCCCCATCCCCCACTCTAGAGCGTCGCAGCCTAAGCCCGGCTACGCTTCCCATGGAGCTCGAGGAGCCACTGGCCCAAAAGAGGTGTATAGCGGTCTCTTTGCCTGACGTCGCCAAGAAAGCTGACGACCATTACTGGCGGCAGGCACTCAAGCAGTGGGCTAGAGTATGCGGGCATGTCTCGTCCGCCGGCTACGACATCAAGGTCATCGACAGCGACACCCTGAGGCGGGCTGTGTCATAGGTTAAGTGGCCCACCCCCAACCCCTCGGGTTCAACCGCCGTCGATCTCATCCATGGCCCCGCTGCTGATCTCCTCTGGCTCGCTGTCAACAATTTTCCATTCTACATCGCCATCGAGCCCCTTTTGTCATTTCTGAAGGACACGTTCTGCGACGCAGGCTTGGGATCCACAGCTTCCAAGTCAGCCCTCATCGACGACGACCACGAGGAGGGCACCCTCTCCAGCTCTTCCAAGGGGAAAGAGCCCATCTGCTCTTCCAAGGGGAAAGCGCCCGTCTGCGACATCAGGGAGGGCACCCTACAGCCGTGCTCTTCCAAGGGGAAGGAGCCCATCTGGGACAACATGGAGCGCATCCAGGGTCCATGCTCTTCCCACGGGAACGAGCCCATCTGTGACAAGTGAGGAAACCCATGATTTGTTTATTTCAGTTGTTCACAATGTGATGTTCTATATGTGCAATTATTTACTGTGCAGTACATTTCATCAATCCAGTTTTAAACATACCGATAGGAATGCATATATTTGCTTGTTGTTAAGCCTGTTATAGCTAGCATATGCCTCTTATAAAGTTTTTTGATTGTTCGGTTGTTTGTAGTTAGCATATGTTCAGTTTCAAATGCTATCTTTGGTTGTTCGTAGTATGCCTTGTTTATTCTAGTTATTCACAACGTGATGTTCTATATGTGCAAGTATGAACTGTGCAGTTCAATTTCATCAATACCAGTTTCAACAATACCACTATGAATGACTGACATTTGGTTGCTGCATCTTGTAGTTAACACGCCTTTCCATTTTTATTTAAGCATAACCAGTGTACTTAGACCGGCACAATACCAGTTTGAATGACCATGTTTGCTTGTTGTTAAATGTTAGGCCTGTTGCAGTTAGCACACCTTTCCACTTGTTTTGCTTTACTAGCGTGCTTAAACCTCCGTTCCTAAATATTTGTCTTTTTAGAGATTTCAAATGGACTACCACATATGGATGTATATAGACATATTATAAAAGAGTGTTGTACTACATCATTGTGTCATTGCTGTTTAGCTTCTAATATTAACTTGGTGCTTTTAGGTACATATGTCATTGGTAAAGATCCGCGTTTCAACCCATTCTGCGTATGGGGCAATGAGATATCGATGAACCAGCATCAAGTGAGGAAGCTGATAAAGATTTTTAGTAAAATGGGTCCAAAGATGGCAATTAAACTATTTGTTTACACTTTATCCAAGACAACAGCGAACTGCAGGATGGTAAGTAAGAACTCTGCAGCCTTCTTTTTACTTCCCATAATGAGTTGTGTTAGATGTCAATGTCTGAAATCTTATTCCTTTGCAGTGGTTGCCAAAGCAGTTTACTCAAGATTACCTCTCAAACTACATGATTGGTGGGATGCAAAGGTTAAAGTATTTCTACCAGAACACGATGATTGTCTAGATGCTTTCATGAAGACCATCAAGGATGGGCGGTCGTCCATCACAAGGGGTTGGAATAGAGTCGTGCGTGCCTTCTACATGGAGGAGGGCACAATATGGGCATTCCGCTTCACCATGTTCAGCAACCAGAATATATTTCGCCTCTTTCTTACCATCTTTAAAAGTACAAGTATACAACTGTGGTTCATCATTCTTTATTTGGTTCTTATGTAATTCTTGAACATATGTACCTATGAATCGAATAATGCATTGGTTGTTTGAACCTGATGGATATGAATAAAGCTGTAGCATACATTAGAATTCAAATCCAAATCCGGTACAATTTGGAAAAGCAGCAATTAAATTACGGTGAAATTACGCTCTCCAGGTTGTTACGGCACACACGGTTGATAAACACAAACGTTTGCGATATGCACCATAATCCGAGACGGTTCACAGAGAGGAAACTTGTGCAAGCATGCATACAGTTGCCATTTGCAAAGCGTGTGCGATGTCAGACAATATCACAAACGGTGCGGGCAAACTAAACGTTTGTGTTAGTTGCCTTATCGTACACGATTCGCAACCATGAACTGTTTCTGATGAAGTATGCATCGTAAACATTGCACCATAGAATAGTGTGTGTGATAGTTGTCGTGTACGATGATGTTACGATGGTCCGACGCTTTGTAATCCTGTCCGACACTCGTACGATGATTAGCTAATCTTCTTACCGGTGAACCGTTTGTGATGGGCCGCGTATCATACACGTTCTACAATAGTGAACCGTTTGTGATGGGCCGCGCATCGTAAACGTAGCACCACAGAATACCGACTGTGATGGCAATGCGAGCAGAAACGAGTAGGAGTACTGTAGGGGCCCTATCCCCAACGGTTTCTGGGTCGTGCGGAAAGGACCCCCCTATCGCCCACACTCACTTGGCGACGGTTCCAAATGCCATCGCGGAAAGGGGTTTTAAACCGTTTGTTTAGGACCGACGCGCACCAGTGGTATCTATAATTTTTTATTGTTCCATGCTATTATATTATCAATCGTGGATGTTTTATATGCATTTATATGCTAGTCTATATGACTTTTGGGACTAACCTATTAACCTAGAGCCCAGTGCCAGTTTCTGTTTTTTCCTTGTTTTTGAGTATTGCAGAAAAGGAAAACCAAACGGAGTCCAATTGATCTGAAATTTCACGGAGATTATTTTTGGACCACAAGAAGCCCACGAAGTATAGGAGATGGGCCAGAAGAGTCCCAAGGCACCCACGAGGGTGGGGGCGTGCCCTACCCCCCTGGGCGCGCCCCCTACCTCGTGGCCGCCTCGGAGACCCCCCTGACTTGTTCCCAACGCCAACACCTCTTATATATACCCAAACTTCCAGAACATAACCAAGATCGGGAGTTCCGCCACCGCAAGCCTCTGTAGCCACCAAAAACCAATCGGGACCCTGTTCCGGCACCCTGCCGGAGGGGGGATCCCTCACCGGTGGCCATCTTCATCATCCCGGCGCTCTCCATGACGAGGAGGGAGTAGTTCACCCTCGGGGCTGAGGGTATGTACCAGTAGCTATGTGTTTGATCTCTCTCTCTCTCTCGTGTTCTTGATTTGGCACGATCTTGATGTATCGCGAGCTTTGCTATTTTAGTTGGATCTTATGATGTTTCTCCCCCTCTACTCTCTTGTCATGGATTGAGGTTTCCCTTTGAAGTTATCTTATCGGATTGAGTCTGTAAGGATTTGAGAACACTTGATGTATGCCTTGCGTGGGATACCCGTGGTGACAATGGGGTATTCTATTGATTCACTTGATGAATGTTTTGGTGATCAACTTGCGGGTTCCGTGACCTTGGGAATCTATGCATAGGGGTTGGCACACGTTTTTGTCTTGACTCTCCGGTAGAAACTTTGGGGCACTCTTTGAAGTTCTTTGTGTTGGTTGAATAGATGAATCTGAGATTGTGTGATGCATATCGTATAATCATACCCACGAATACTTGAGGTGACATTGGAGTATCTAGGTGACATTAGGGTTTTGGTTGATTTGTGTCTTAAGGTGTTATTCTAGTATGAACTCTATGATAGATCGAACGGAAAGAATAGCTTCGTGTTATTTTACTACGGACTCTTGAATAGATTGGTCAGAAATAATAACTTTGAGGTGGTTTCGTGCCTTACAATAATCTCTTTGTATGTTCTCCGCTATTAGTGACTTTGGAGTGACTCTTTGTTGCATGTTGAGGGATAGTTATATGATCCAATTATGTTATTATTGTTGAGAGAACTTGCACTAGTGAAAGTATGAACCCTAGGCCTTGTTTCGAAGCATTGCAATACCGTTTACGCTCAATTTTATTACTTGTTACCTTGCTGTTTTTATATTTTCAGATTACAAAAACCTATATCTACCATCCATATTGCACTTGTATCACCATCTCTTCCCCGAAATAGTGCACCTATACAATTTACCATTGTATTGGGTGTGTTGGGGACACAAGAGACTTTTTGTTATTTGGTTGCAGGGTTGTTTGAGAGAGACCATCTTCATCCTACGCCTCCCACGGATTGATAAACCTTAGGTCATCCACTTGAGAGAAATTTGCTACTATCCTACAAACCTCTGCACTTGGAGGCCCAACAACGTCTACAAGAAGAAGGTTGTGTAGTAGACATCAAGCAGTTTCTGGCGCCGTTGCCGGGGAGGTGAGTGCTTGAAGGTATATCTTTAGATCTTGCAATCGAATCTTTTTGTTTCTTGTTTTATCACTAGTTTATTCTATAAAAGAAAACTACAAAAAATGGAATTAAGGGTGCCTCATATGCTTCATCTTTTTATTGTCTTTCGTGAAAATAAGGGAAAGGAAAATTGTGCTCAAGTGCTAGAACAAGAATGCATTAAAATGTTTTGCACTAAATCTATGAATGATCAGCATGCTTGCAATGTTGTTAGTACGAACTCTTTGAATATCCATGGTACTAATGATGATTGCACTAGTCATGATGAAAATGTCTCTTATAAGCATGTCAATTTTTGTGGAGTGCATAGAGTTTGCAAGTACACACCAAATAGGGAAGATAGATTTTGCAAGAGGCATAAGCATTTAGAAACTAAATGGTTGCAAGAAAGGCTAGATGTTTGTGCTGAAAATTTAAATTTCCGTAGCCATCCTTGTGAACTTTGCAATGAACGTGGTCATTTAAATATCCAATGCAAACTGTTTCATGATCGTATCATGTCCAAAAATTGTGATGACTTGATTTCCCTTGCGCAATCATAATGAACTTAGTTTGCTTGTGGGCTATGAAGAAATGAAACGTATAAGAATTTGTCCTTGATAAAGTTCTTGATTTTGATCTAGAGGAAATTTATATGTATTGTGCGGTGAATTGCATTGAAAATCCTTATATCACCAATTACATAAAGACAAGAAAACAAATAGAAGATGAAGAGAATACTAATGAAAGGGAAGAGATTTCCCAATATCCTCCTATTCTTTCTTATAATGAATCAGATAACGAGGAGGAGCTTTCTATTCAACCAATCTCATTAATAAGGAGCTCCAAAAAGAAGATTAAACCCACACATGATGTGAAGAAGAAAAAGAAAAGACGGAGAAACAAAGGTAAAAAGGTATCCCTCCCAAATGATGTTGCTCCTATTACTCATTGTGATGATGATAATTGCTATACTATTGGTGCTATCCATACTATTAATGATGAGAGTGATTATGCTTATGATATGAAAAGACCCAAGCTTGGGAATGCTATGTTTGATGAGAATGACATGTTTGAGAATTTATTTTCTGCAATTAATGTTTGTCCCAAGCTTGGGGATGCTATGTTTTATGAAGATGATATTTTTAACCTCCCAAGTTTTGATATGCAAATTTATTATGATGATAGTATGCCTCCTATTTATGATGATTATATTGATGAAAGTGGGTTTGGAAGAGGGTCCACTTTAGGAAGTAATGATCCCACTATTTTGGAGGGTGTTGAATCTTATTGTGATAATTATAACGGTAAAGCTAAAATCCTGCCGACCGGTGGTTTGCAACAGGCGCGTACGACGCGATAGCCGCTCGATCCGCATCCAACGTCGCGCGTCGTCCGTGGTGCGCGCAGCGCGCGTGGTGATAGCCGTTACGTCGTTTCTCTATCAATGACAAGCGAGCCCCGCAAAACCGCCCGTCTCGCCCAATGCGTACGATCCCCACTCGCCCCCTCTCCCTCTTCGCCCGCATTACTTCTTCCTCGTCTGCTGCTGCGGTTTCCATTCGAATCCCCTCTCGCTCCCCCTCCCCCTCGTCCGCGACGGTTGCTGGTGGTGGCGCGGTCCGGTTCGCGGCGGACGGCGTCTGAATCTGTGGTGAGGAACGCATTCCCCACCCCTTTTGTCTTCCTGTTTTGCTCTGCCCATACCTTCCAGCCGGTCCGCCATTGATTTTTGCTGCACGAAGCCTTCGAACCCGGTGGGTTGTTGATCCCATTAGGTTAGATAAAGGTCGGCTTCTAGTTTCTGAATCGGCGCTGAGCAGCGCATCCCCCCTCCCCCCCCCCCACACCCGCCCCCGCTCTGGATTCCTGTTGCTCCGCCTGCATGCTCCGCCGTTGATTTTTGGTGTTCGGACCCTTCGATTCGGCCGGTTGTTGTTCCCATTAGGTTAGATTAGGTCGCCTTCTAGTTCCAGTTGAATATGGCTCAGAAATCTGGTTCAATTTGTGTGCAATTAGTTGGCTGGTGGGTGTGGATAGGTCTTCGTGGTGGTAAGCGTGGTCGGTTCTACTAAGGATTTGTTCTCCTGCTAGTGTTGTGGATGTGGATTTTTAGGACATGCAATAGTTTTTGGTGTTTATGAATTTTAAGTTGTGCATTAGTGGCTGAGGATTTGAAAAGTAACCCTAAGTTTTTTCACAAAATGTTGTTATATTGGTTTTGTTTGATGCGGTCTGTCTATCGATTAGGCTTGTGGTGCTCCAATTAGCATGTTTACAATACTTGAATTTCATGTGATGTTTTGTTCTGTTTAATTATCATGATGTTTGTATTGAACTTGCCAATGACATTGCACTCAAATTACCAGATGCCGAAGCACTGCTATTATCGGTGTTGTTTGTTATGGTTAACTTATCATGATGATGGTATTACACTTACCATTATCATGTTACTGTAGTTACCAGTATTTTTCTAGTCTAACTACATGCTGCACAATGCTCATTTCTTATTCAATGGTCTGGTTGTTTTTTGTGTGCTTACCGACATCATTTTTGTGATTATTAATGACCATGTGTCAATGCTAATTTTATCACTGGTAATTTGGTTGTACATCATCAAATTGATGCCGCCTTTCTAACTTACCATACCATTGTGCCTCAATTATCAGTTACACATGCTTTTATATACATGTGCCATCTATTTTGCTATAGTTTAGCAGGTGTGATGAACCAAGTGCAGTTTGCTTGATTTATTTATCAGCTGTATTATTGCTTTGTCAAACACCAGTTTTATAAATGTTGCTGTTAATTGTGATATCAGTTTTTCACAAGTCATCTAATTGGTTTCATTTGCTTTCTTTCTTTTTCCTACGTGTCAGGGACACAATGCCGAGGAAGCACAAAGGAGATGGTGATGGAATCGGTGAGGTTCCTTCGAAAAAGGCGAAACGCCCTCCTCCGCGGAACAGACCCTCACCCAGTTCGCTTCTTCTAGCATGCAAGGACATGAATGATGACAGGAAGGCTCTCATTGATGATATGGATTTCACAAGCCTTCGGAATATCCAGTGTGACCATCTATTCAACAATCTCAGTGTGTGGCTTGCTGATCTATACGACCCCGATTCCCGTGAGGTGGTCGTACCAGGGCGAGGCAGGCTTTCGGTTAATGAGGAATACGTGCATCATCTTATGGGTGTGCCGCGTGGAGGAAAGGATGTCCCTTACAACCTCCCTACCGAAGCTGATATTGAGTTAGGGCTTGAGTTGTTTGGCGAGCTTGGATATGCCCCTAAAATGACTGACCTTGTTGATCTCATAAAGGGTTCTAAAAATGCTGATATGATACTTTCAAGCGTATGTGGCTTTTGCTTGCGGGGAATACAATCATTGCCCCGACCACCTCCAACAAAGTTAGCCCCAGATGGTATGTTGTGCTGGTAAGCTTTTATGTAATTCTGTCATTTTCTTTCTTGTGTACCTGATAACTTTACTGTATGTCAGTGTGGTCACTTTCATAGTTTTTTGTGGTCCATTCGGTGAACTTCAGTTGCTTTTTGTTTTCAACTTGCAGCGTGACATCGACGGTATTAAAAATCTCAATTGGTCCAAATTTATTGCTGATGAACTACACAAGGCGCTGCTGAAACGCAAGCCTACCAGGGGTTGCCTTCTCTTCTACAATGTAAGTGACGATGCTTTCCTCTTACCTTCTCTTTTGTCATTTTTCATTTTTTTGTCATTTTGTGTCTGCTTTTTGTACGTGTTTACCATGACGCTTGTATTTTTCTTATTAGCTACTGTACGTTCATGCGATGGATCTTTCTGGACTCGGCATTGTATGGCCTGATGGTCCTTTTCCCATCAATGTCTGGACGAAGAAGCTGATAACTCTTGTCCTCAACAAGGATGTTCAGTCTGACAAAGTTTCTTTCGGAAACTACCGGTAATCTATATCTATATTTTTCAGCTCACACACTGCTTTGCAACTGCATTTTTTTCATTGTTTTTTGTTGTTACTTATCTGACTTGTCACTACATTTTTTCCAGTTGAAGCCTAAGTTTGGCATGAATTTCTGTCTATTTGGTGGTCTGGAAGGTCTTGACAAGTTTATGTGTGTTCATACTGCCCCAAGCTGCAGTCAGGAGGTGAGCATGTAACCTCGTTTTTTGTTTTGTTTTTTTGCTATTCTACGTTTTTTCATAGGCTGATAACTTATTTGTTGCACTCAATGTGGTGACCCTCTTTTGAAGTCAACTTGGCACTCTTTACTAACTTGTTTGTTTCCAATGTGTCATATCTTCTATAAAGGATAATAATTATGTTGCAGCCATGTGATAATTCTTAGTGTAATGCCTTGATAACTTTGTTGCATTCCTATGATAACTTGATATCATGATAACTTTGGTTGCATTCCTTTGACGATTCTTTTTTCTAAAGCCTTAGATAACTTAAGTTTTTTGTTGATATCTAACTGTGCTATTTTAGCTTTCTCGTATATTGATCTTCATTTTCATGGTGACTGAATGTTTGTTAAATCATGAATACATTCATGTGTTTACTGCAATGACACCACACATTTGTTTGGTATTGTTCATGTGTGTGCTTTTTGTGAACTCATGATAACTTTTGTTGCATTTTGGTGATAACTTACTATTTATTTTTATTTTTTGCATTTTTTCTGTTGAACAGAAATTTGCCAAATCAACTCAGATAGTTGCTCGGTTCACGTCCGCCATGGCTGGCATACTAGGCAATCTTGTGCAATCATTTACCGCTTTGGATGATGAGGGCCATTCAGATGCATCCCGTCAGCTAGACGCTGGATTGAATGTTCTTTCTTCTGCTGCTCGTACGACGGCAAGGACCACGCGCTCATCGCAAGGCAGGCGGCCAGAAAGCCCTGGAAAGAATGTTGCTAAACATACTAACAGTGATGACGAGTATCACGGAGGCAATGATGCTAAGTCTGATGCTGACTCCGATGATGATGACGATTTTGATGATATGGATTATCGAGTTGTTCATCGTCGCCGTAATGATCCTTTTGTTGCTTCAGGTAGTGGTACCGCGAATGTAGATATGGGCAGCGGTCCAGCTGATGATGACACCACACATCTGGATGATTCAGCTGTCAAAGCTCATGAGGACACAGGACCAGATGTTGAAGACACGTGTAACACCCCGTATGTAACTTTCCATATTTGTAATCTCCAACTCTTGCCATTTTTGGCTATTTGTTATGATATTCCCTCCGTGGTCGGGTTTTGTTTTCCGTTTTGCATTTTTGTTCATGTCCTGCATCTCATATCATGTCATCATGTGCATCTCATTTGCATACGTGTTTGTCTCATGCATCCGAGCATTTTCCCCGTTGTCCGTTTCGCAATCCGGCACTCCCACCTCCTCCGGCGCACCCCTCTTTCTCTTTCTGTGAGCGGGTGTTAAACGTTCTCCGAATGGACCGAGGTTTGCCAAGTGGCCTTGGTATACCACCGGTAGACCACCTGTCAAGTTTTGTTCCATTTGGAGGTCCTTTGATGCTCCAACGGTTAACCGGGTAACCGCAAAGTCCTTTTGTGTGTTGCAGCAAAACCCCCCTCCAAACAGCCCAAAACCCACCTAAGTCACTTCCATGCTCTAGGTCGTTCGATCACGATCGTGTGGGCGAAAACCGCACTCCATTTGGAGCCTCCAAGGTCCCTCTACCTATAAATATGTGAGCCTCCCCGAAATTCCGGATCCCCGAAACCCTAGATCAAATCGTCCTCCGCGCCGCCGGACGCGTCCACTCCACGCCGGACGGAATCCCGCCGCCGCGCCAGGCTCGCCGCCGGCCCCCGCGGGCCTAGTTCTCGCGCCGCCCGCTCCTCCGTCGTTCCGTCCGCGTTGCCCGGCCGCCGCTCGCCGCCACCTCGCCGACCACCACCGTCGCCGCCCGTCGCCTCGTCCAGCGCCGGCCGGCCCCGCCGCCGCCGACGGCCGGCTCCGCCCGTGCCGCCTCCACCGGATCCGGGGAGCTCCGGCCTCCCCGTCCCTCCTCGCCAGCGCCCCGTCCCCTCCCTCCGGCGGCCTCCTCCCGCAGCTCCGGCGAGAGCAGCTCCGGCCCCGCCTCAGAAACCGCGCCAGATCTGGATCCAGCGAACCCTAGGTTGACCACGAAATCCTCTAAGTCATTTTTCTGTCACAATACCTTGCTCTGTTCATCGCATCATAACTCTCTGCATATAGCTCCATTTCGTCCGTGTAATATATCGAAATGTTCGCCTCGAGATGCTCTTAATTTTGTTCCATTATACCATGTTCATTTGAGTCCATCTTGATGCCCAAATCTCTGGTGCAAGAGTGCTATATGCTGTTAACTGTTGTTACTTATCAGAACTTGAGGATTTGTTATTTTTATTGCATTTAATGTGTGCATCTTATGGGCATGAGCTCTACATTTGTTTTGATGTATGCCATGCCATCTTTACAGAGGTATATGCCATGTATTTTTGTGATCTCTGTGGTGACTAGCTCAAGCATACAAACTAGGCTTCGTGATGTTTCTGATTTCAGGGACTTAGTAATTTCACCAAGTCTGTGACTGCTGTTATTTTGTTGCCATGTATTCATGTGTCTACAGAGAGATCCATGCTTATTTTGGTGATGTTCAGTAAGGATGTTTTAAATATATAGTTGTGCTCTATCCATTCGTGCCCCTATTTTCAATTATGGAGTGCCATAGCATGACTCAATCTTGCTCTACCTTTGCTATAAAATGTTCCTGGCAGTTTGTTTACGTGTTATTCAATTTTGCCAAGGTTGTTGTAGTTGATCCATACATGCTATGAACTTGCTCTTACCATGTTTAGCTTCATAAACATGTCATATTGTTGTAGGTATGCTTGTTTTGTCATGCATTGCTTTGTGGTGAGTGAATCAAGCTCACCAACATGCCTTCATAACTCTGTTAATGCCATGTTCTGTTTTCTGCCAAGTCTGAAACCTGTTAACGAAACTTGCTATGTTTACATGGGTGCCATCATATCTCCTCGTCCTTTTTGGCTAATGGTCACTAAGGGACTTTTGTTCTATGCACTTAGTAGATTCATGCCATGCCTTGTTTTTCTATATTAAGTTCCTGTAGCATGTGTTTTTCTTGCTCTGAACATTGCTACCTGATGCTGTTTCAGCCATGTCCAGTAATTTCACCAAGTCTGTGAACCTGATATCTTTTGCACTTTTGCCCTACTTGTTTGAACCTGTTATGTTGTGATCTAGTCGTAGCTCAGTGTTCATCTTTTGTCAAGCATCTCCTGTAGATTACTGCCATATGCTTTGTTGCTATGTTGGAGTACTGTAGCATAGTTACTTATTGCATTCTAAGTGCTATCATGCTGTAATCGCATAATCGTGTCATTCTTGTTTTGCTTGCCATTTGCAAACCGTCCATCCGTTTCCAGTGATCTTTATATCGATTTCAACCAAAATCATCTCATCTTTCCAGTGGTATGCTTGGTTTGCCAAGTTACTGCCTTGTTCATCATTTTTCTTCCGGAGCACGCATATGCATCGCATACCACATCTCGCATATCATACATGTTTTGCATCATGTTGCTTGTGCATTTCCCGTGATTGATTGTGGTTCCGTTGCTTGTGTTCTTGTTGTGGGTAGAGCCGGGAGACTAGTTCATGAACGAGGAACCTGTTGAGTACGCTTACGAGGATCAAGCTTTCGACAACTCTGAGAACCTTGCACGCAAGATGACCATACCCTCGATATCACTTCTATCTTTGCTTTGCTAGTTGTTCGTTCTATTGCTATGATGTGCCACCTACCACTTGCTATATCATGCCTCCCATATTGCCATGTCCAGCCTCTAACCATCCTTTCCTAGCAAACCATTGTTTGGCTAAGTTACCGCTTTTGCTCAGCCCTTCTTATAGCGTTGCTAGTTGCAGGTGAAGTTGAAGTTGGTTCCATGTTGGAACATGGATATTTTTGGAATATCACAATATCTCTTATTTAATTAATGCATTTATATATTTGGTAAAGGGTGGAAGGCTCGGCCTTATGCCTGATGTTTTGTTCCACTCTTGCCGCCCTAGTTTCCGTCATACCGGTATTATGTTCCTTGAGTTTGCGTTCCTTACGCGGTTGGGTGATTTATGGGACCCCCTTGACAGTTCGCCTTGAATAAAACTCCTCCAGCAAGATCCTTATTCATCTGAAATTTGTTATTATTCCCTCATTTTTTAATTCCCTGAATAGTCTATTTGACACTATCTTGGTAACTCAAATGTTCAAATCCTGATAATTTACGAACCATTGACATGATAACTCCAGCCACATATGCATTCTTTACCAATTCTGGGCTATACAATTCTTTTTGCTCTTCTTTTTTAATACATGTTTTGATGATATCACACATGTTCCTCATTATGCACCAGTGCTATCTAATTTGTTCTTTAAAAATCCCATACCAGTGTGCTGGTAATCCACATTCACATCACCTGGTATTTTCTATATTGTGGGCCTGATAACTTATTGTATATTGTCTCAATTTTTAATACTTGTTTCTTTTCAATATATTATCTTGTTTATCACTACTGTTCATGTCCTCATCGCTCTTTTTTTATTTATGTAACACCGGAAGGTGGTCGTGTGCAAGTGTATGATGTCGAGATTGACGATGATGAGGTTCTCATGTGGTGGGAAGAATTTGAACATGACAATCCAGCATTAAAAGGGAAATCTAATGTTCAAATAGGTGATTTTTTCTGCTCCATAAACATTGCAACCCTTGCACAAACCCCTTTCTTTGTTTTTCAACTGTGGACCACCACTTGATAATTGAAACATGTGGCAGTTGATAAGTTATGACCCACCACTTGATAATTCTTTCACCCATCTGCTGATAACTCATGTTTTCAATGTTTTTTTGAATTTTTTCTTTACTCATGTCCTTGTTACATTATACATCTTAGTTATGTTTTTTCTGTTTTTACCAGACAACCCTCAAAGTCCAACATTTGTTACACCAGAGTTACCACCTCGCACAGAGCATTTAGTACGCAGTTCAACCCCTAAATCCTTTATTCAGAAAGTTAGGGTCACCCACCCGTCCAAATACCTGCTCCCGCCTTTTGCCACCCTCACACCGAGCGAGGAGGAAGAGTTTGTTTACAATGAAGTTATCAAGCATACTACTGATTCTAACTCTAAGATTAAAGAGTATGTTTCCATCCTTTTCTCAAATTTTTTAACATAAATCATTATTTGTGTGCCATTTTTTGAAATGCATTTTTAAAATCTTTTTTTGTAGTTGTAGTGTTAGGGTCATCGACATTGATGGTAGGTGGGTCACCCTCGGTGAGCTTGCCAATTGTGTGAAGGGAGTTGGGCAACTATCAACCAGCATTGCTGAGTTACATGTTCGCATTCTCCAGTATAAGGAAACGCCAAACAGGCTCATCTTCCCTTGGCTGCTATCTGTGTATCTGTTGATAGGAGACTTCAATTCCAAGTGTGTATTGAAGTATTTCCGACGGGACAAGTTTTACATTCTTAGTCACCAGGATCAGGTATGTTATGTTTGCTGGATCTGGTATGTTATGTTTGCTTGCCCTGGTAACTCTACAGTTAGAGTCTTGGTAACATCATGTTAATATTAGTACTTTTATCTTTTTTACCCTGACATTGTTTGTTATTCATGTCATGATAATCTCTATCATGCACACTTGCAACTTTGACCTTTATGCCCTAATAATTTTTTTCTAGTTGCCTCCCATGTGAATTTCATGACCATTTGTTATCTTGGTAATTTTGTTTCTTTCTCTCCTTCCATGCTTACTGCCTTTTAATTTTTTGCAGCTGATATTCCCTGCTTTGCAAAAGTTGGGCCGCGGTCCAAATGACGGGCATTGGTATGTGTTGTCACTAAATCTCAGGGCGAAGCGGTTCGAAGTTCTAGATTCAATGCGTGAACAAGATAGTCCTTCTCTTCTCGAGCATGCGACAAGATACATGAACGCTATAAAGAAGGCTTGGTTGATAAATTACAAGGACTCGCATAAGCAGATTCAGGACTATGAACTTGTGTACATTGATGTGTTGAAACAGGATAATGGGTTAGTTGTGGATTATTCACTCTCTTTTTAACACCCCACTATATGTTCTTATCCCTGTTTATTGCCCCGGTCGAAAACTCCAATTAAACTAATTGTGTGTTGTTGTTTTTTCATCACAAATGTTTCAACATTGATTGCGGATTTTTGGCCTGCACGTACCTTGAGGTCTGGGATGGCAAAAATGTTCCGGCCTTAACTAAAGATCAAATTCCAGCTCTCCGCAAGATTTTGACATTGAGGTGGTTAAATCATGATCAAAACAAATGCAAGCAGTGGCGTTATCATCTGTTCGGCAGTGGCTGATGAGGTGATAATTTTTTTACGACAGTTTGATAACTTCTACCAAAATGTGCTGATAACTTTTTTAAATGAATCTGTCATGACAATGTCATGGAGCAAAGTGTTGACATGTTGTTTTACTACAGTATAAGCAGTCCAAAGTCACTGACCAGATGATAAATTCACTTTTGTGATTATAATTTGTATCACATTTGATTTGATAACTGCAATCATCTTCTGGTTGAAGACCGAGATTACTTGATTCTAATTTTTAGAAGTGCAAGCAGGCCTAATTTTTTGTTCATAAGTAATACAATGCAGTGCCGGTAGCCTTCAAAAAATGTAGATATAAAAAATTTGGATTTACAAATCCATGTCAATTCCATCATACATTGCTGGTAACTGGCATAATAGGGTACTGATAGCTTGCATAAAATATAGATATACACTTTTTTGCATTACAAAGCCATGATAAATCCATGTTACAATGCTGATAACTGGAATGTCATGGGGCTTGTAGCTTGCACATTATGGTCCATGAAAAGAATGTAGCCACCATCTTCCCTTTTAATAGCACCTTCTTCATTTATCTTGCTAGGGGAGATTTGCATTTGCGTTTGTCATGGTCCAGACTCCCGCACACACCACATTTCCTTTTTGGCTTGGGTTTTGCAATCTCAAAACCTGACTGATTTCTTTTTGACTTTGGTCGCCCCTTCGTTGTAGTCTTGGGAGGGTCTAGTATCAACTTTGTGTTTGAGGACGGAGCTGCATCAGGATGTGGGGGCTGGATGACAAAAGCATGATTGTTTTTGCTAGCATGTATCGTCACACGCACACTTTCTTGCTGTGTGGCAGGGTTACCCTGTCGCTGCACATTAGTAGCATTTTCTTGTTGTGTGGCGGGGTTCTCCTGTCGCTGCACATTAGTGGCACTTGTTTGCGGTGTGGCTGGGTTCTCCGGATGTCTTTCATCGGGGGCGTTTTGGTGCTGTGTGACGGAGTTGTCTTCATTCACCCTCCCCACAGGTATCGAGCAGGGATTCGGCTGTCCTTGAAACGGTCCTTTTGCTTCTTCCTTTTCCTTTCTTGCTTTTTTAAGTTGATTGTTCTTCAGGCTTTCAAGCTCCTCCTTGAAATTATACACGTGTTTTCTTGCCAATCTGGTCCCGTCATCTGTTAGGCAAGCGTCTTTGGCCGATGCCTTAAATTCTTTAAGAATTGACGTGTATCGCATGACGCTTTTCCCCTCCTCTGGCATCGACTTCTTAACTGTTGGTTGTCCAAAATCAGGTTGAATAAGATCCTCCTCTGGATCCCAGGTCCACCTCTTTAGGATGTACTTTTCAGGTATCTCGTATACCACAATTTGGTCCATAACTCTTAGTACGTGTGCGCACAGTAGCCCGTCACGATCAAACTTGCAGCAAGTACACGAGTATGTCTCTTCATCCATGTTTGCTTGCACATGGTAGTCCCTGTCTCCATATTTTGGCATTATCCCCCGCACCGAGCTGACCTTGAAAGTACCATCATCCAATGCATCGCATCTGTAGGCTGATTTCACCTTCATCTCCACCCGGAACTTGCAAAACAAGTTATGTGTGTACAGCCCCCGCACCTACATCTCCAGCGGGTTCAGCGAGTACATTTTGGTTTCTTTGTACACTGTTTCCAACTGCTCTTTTGACACGCTAGCCATCACCTTATCTTGTATCGCAGTGTATTGTTGTGCGAATTCGGCCAGTGAGTTGTTTGGGTTGACATACTTCTTGAGCACAGAGTTAAAACCCTCACTTCTTGCCGTGGTCTGCAAGAACGGGAAAAAATCGTGCATATAGTATACCGGGAACCAACACTTCCTGTTCTCCCACAGCCATTGGAAATGCTCGTTGTCGGTCTGGCCATACGCTTCCACCATCACCCACCACTTGTGCTCAAACTCCTCAATTGCATTCATAACATAAACATGGTAACATCAAGTATTGAAGGATGGTAACATTGGCTCAAACATATTGGTAACTAGGAACACCACTGTTGTTGATAATTCTATCACACACACCTGGTTACTTTAGTTCAAGCATCATGGTAAGTACTTCGCACACAGGATGATTTTTTTTGCCCACAACGAATACCACTCTGTGTGTGTAGTACAAGCAACATTTTTAACTAGCAACAAAAAAGAGATTCCTATCAATCAGCACTAGCTGGTGATTGAAAAGTTTTGTTGTAACTAGTGGGGTGAACAACTGAAATGTGTTCAACAAACATGATTAATGTAGGTAATTTTATTATAATCCTCTAGTAACTTGTCACCTTATTACATGGTAACTGTTGATATCATGCATGTAAACCCATTTCTTTGTGTTTTAAGTTAGTGAGGGTGGGAAGTAAAGTACCAGTAAGGCTGTTGTCAACACAATCCTTGAATGCATTGTTTAGTGGCTCATCGTCAGTCATCAGCTTCCCAAGCTTCTCCTGTGCCTTTTTCATTATATGCCAGCGGCAATTCCTGTGTACTATCCTGATGAACACCTCATCAATAGCACTCCTCATTGCAAAATCTTGATCTGTTATTATGTTCTTTGGCGCAATTCCACCCAATGCATGCAAGAATGCATTAAACAGCCACACAAAGTTACCAGATAGTTCGTTTCGAACAAACCCACAACCAAACTGGATTGACTGCCCATGGTTATTAATGCCAGAACAAATTTTTCCACTCTGTCCTCATCATCAAGCTTTATTCTCCAATAGAAATCTGGATCTTGTGCCTTCATATCTTGGAAGTATGAGATTGTGCTCCCCACATCAGCATGGCGGTACTCCATCCGGAATTTAGCTCGCTGGTTTGCGATGTCCTTTGTTGTGTATGGTACATCTTTAGGATTCCCATAGAACCATGACATTAGTTGCATCTGTCTTGCTGTCTCTATGTTGCATCCGTGCAATATCTTCAAGAAGTCCTTCTCATCTTTTGGAATGTTCCTATGTGATGATAGGAACTTTGTCAAGGACGGCTTTCTTATTAGAGGGTGGTTGTGGTCGTCGTTGAAGCGTTCGACTCTCCACCACGCATCCGTGTGGGTGATGTAAAGGTGGGCCGGACATCCCGACCTCACAACCTTCCCTCTTTTCCTCTTCTTCACGATGCCTTGGGTCCTTCACATCCTCTGTCTCCTCCTTGTTTGTTTTTGGCTTGCCGTATTTCCCTCAAACCAAGAGGACTCTGCTTACAGTATCGTCTTTAATTGTTTTTCTGTATTCCAGTCTCATTCCAAACCCATGTCTGAGTGCATATTGCTTGTAGTGATCATAAGCTTCCTCAAAAGTATCAAACTTCATTGTTTCATCACGAGGGTTCGGTGTGGAGTATGCTTGGTAAAGTTTGCATGCATTAATATGTTTTTGTAGCTGTAAAGTGAAAGCATGTAGTTCCAATTGATACATATTGCAATGATAATTCGTATGCAGTAAGAGTGGTAATTCTACCTAATTTCATGGTAACTTTTTTTGTGTGCATTAAGCTTGGTGAATTGTGAACTGATTCATGGTGAATGTGGTAGTTGTAAATAACATAGGTGGTAGTTGCAATTCAAGTATGATGGTAACAAGTCTGTGTATAAAAATGTGGTAGCATGGTAAATGTTTTTACCTTCGTCTGTTTTGTTGTTGTTGGCAGAACCAAAGCTTGCGGTGTGTGCATATTCACACTGTTGGTTTGTCCCCACACCACATATCATGATATCCACATTACCCCCGTTGTCATGCGCCATTTTTTTGCAGCACTTGCTAGCACATACAATTGCATCTATCAATTCCACACTTACAAGCAATTTTGATTATTTTTTCACAACAACTATATTTTTTTCTTTTTCTGCACTGATTACTTCTTTTGTATAACAGGTATCATTTTGGGAGTAACCAGCGTATGGGAGTATGACAGTGATAGTTCCTATCAACCTCATTTAATCAACATCATTTCTTTATCAAAAAATTCTGGTGGCAACAATGTAAATCAACACATGGTATTATTGTAGTGTTTTAGCACCTTTGGTTATGAGATTTACTGGTAAATTGTAATGAATTAGCATGATAACTTGTTCAATAAAAAAGGATCTTTTTTATGTTGAATAAGTGTTAAAGGATGCTGATTACTCAATGCACACACTCTGGTAATCTATATTCAATCGAAATGGCAACTCAATTATTAATGAGAAATTTCATACATGTAGTTCTAACATGCTTCAAAAAGATAGCTTAATAGAGTGATGATGATAACCTATATGTATTTATGATGGTAACTTAATGATTAGGTAACTCAATGATGTAAGTTGTAGGTAGGAACATGGATCAATTTTACCAACTTTTTGGCTGTAAAAGAGGAAAATTTATTCAATCTTTGTTGGTAACCTGACTGAATTTGAATGGTAACTCAATTACAACCGAGGAATTACACACATGCAGTAAAGGACTACCTCTTTCTGCATCCTTTTGGCTTTCTTATTTAGTTCTTGTTGTTCTTTCCCCATGTTTTTTCCCCTTGATTTTATTGGTATGAAATGCAAATGCAGCATGTGTATAGAGGTTGAATCACTTACCTCCTTTCTTTTTTGCCTGATTATGGCGAAATTGAGACGAACTGATGTATTTGTCCTAGTAGCATGCGATAACCCCTGTGATCTTGTTGTGGTAAACCGGTCCCTCTCTCAAATCCTTGTGTTTGGTAGTGTTTTTTGTGGGTTTTTTTGGTGGATCACATCTGGGGCGGAGGTCGCCGGCGATGGAGGCGCGTCGGAGAGAGAGGAGAGAACAGATTGGGGCAAGTGGCTGTTTCTTGCGATGGAGGTAAGAAACTAGGTTTTGGGGTGGTAAGTCACGTGCGGGGAGGGGGGGCAGGTGGGCCAAAGGGGTTGTGTTCTCTGTCTTGGGCCTCATGCGTTGCGCGTGGTGGGCCTCACGAAAGAAGGCTGGGTCGTGGGTGGCTCTGCCAAAGTGGGTCGTGCACGGGAGGGACGCGGTTGTACGATCGTGCGGATCTTATGTTTATCGTCCAGTCGACTGGTGGTTAGTCGCTTACTAATTATAAAAGAGGATTTGGAGAGGTCATGACTTTATTTAGTAATGATTCCACTATCTTGGAAGAGGTTTCAATCGATTATGATGAGAACAAAGTTGCCACTTATGATAATTATTGTGATGATACTTATGCTATAAAAAGTAGTGGTGATTATATTTATAAAACTTGTCATGATTATGATTACCCTTTTTCTGAACTTTATTCTTTCAATGTGGAAACAATTTATAATATTCGAGTTTCTTATGATACTCCCACTATTCCGAATGAGAAGAAATTTGCTTATGTGGAGAGTAATAAATTTTTTATGCTTGTGGATCATGAAAAGAATGCTTCATGTGATGGGTATATTATTGAATTCATTCATGATGCTACTGAAAATTATTATGAGGGAGGAGTATATGCTTGTAGGAATTGCAATAATATCAAGTTTCCTCTCTATGTGCTTAAAGTTTTAAAGTTATGCTTGTTTTGCCTTCCTATGCTAGTTGATTACTGTTCCCATAAATTGTTTGCTCACAAAATCCCTACGCATAGGAAGTGGGTTAGACTTAAATGTGCTAGTCATATTCTTCATGATGCTCTCTTTATGTTTCAATTCTTATCTTTTATGTGAGCATCATTGAAATCATCATGCCTAGCTAGGGGCGTTAAATGTTAGCGCTTGTTGGGAGGCAACCCCATTTTATTTTTGTTCTTTGCTTTTTGCTCCTATTTAGTAATAAATAATTCATCTAGCCTCTGGTTAGATGTGGTTTTATGTTTAATTAGTGTTTGTGCCAAGTAGAACCTTTGGGAAGACTTGGGTGAAGTCTTTATGATCTTGCTGTAAAAAACAGAAACTTTAGCGCTCACGAGATTAGCTGCCATGTTTTACTGGAGAGTGATTTTAGGTTGATTCTATTTTGCAGATGATTAATAGACAAATTCCTCAGGTCCACCAATTTATTTCAGAATTTTTGGAGTTCCAGAAGTATACGTTTGATACAGATTACTACAGACTGTTCTGTTTTTGACAGATTCTGTTTTCATGTGTTGTTTGCTTATTTTGATGAATCTATGAGTAGTATCGGAGGGTATGAACCATAGATAAGTTGGAATACAGTACATATTACACCAATATGAATTTAGAATGAGTTCACAACAGTACCTAAGTGGTGATTTATTTTCTTATACTAACGGAGCTTACGAGTTTTCTGTTGAGTTTTGTGTTGTGAAGTTTTCAAGTTTTGGGTAAAGATTCGATGGACTATGGAATAAGGAATGGCAAGAGCCTAAGCTTGGGGATTCCCAAGGCACCCAAAGGTAATATTCAAGGACAACCAAGAGCCTAAGCTTGGGGATTCCCCGGATGGCATCCCCTCTTTCGTCTTCGTTCATCGGTAACTTTACATCGAGCTATATTTTTATTCACCACATGATATGAGTTTTGCTTGGAGCGTCATTTTATTTTCTTTTGTTTGTTTGCTGTTTGAATAAAATACCAAGATCTGAAATTTTTAAATGTTAGAGAGTCTTCACATAGTTGCATGATTATTCGACTACTCATTGATCTTCACTTATATCTTTTGGAGTAGTTTGTCATTTGCTCTAGTGCTTCACTTATATCCTTTTAGAACACGGCGGTGGTTTTATTTTGAAGAAATATATGAACTCTCATGCTTCACTTATATTATTTTGAGAGTCCTAAACAACATGGTAATTTACTTTGGTTATGAAACTAGTTCTAATATGATAGGCATCCAAGATGGGTATAATAAAAACTTTCATATAAAGTGCATTGAATACTATGAGAAGTTTGATACTTGATGATTGTTTTGAGATATGAAGACGGTAATATTAGAGTCATGCTAGTTGAGTAATTGTGAATTTGAGAAATACTTGTGTTGAAGTTTGCAAGTCCCGTAGCATGCACGTATGGTAACCGTTGTGTAACAAATTTGAAGCATGAGGTGTTTCTTTGATTACTTTCCTTATGAGTGGCGGTAGGGGACGAGCGATGGTCTTTTCCTACCAATCTATCCCCCTAGGAGCATGCGCGTAGTGCTTGGTTTTGATGACTTGTAAATTTTTGCAATAAGTATGTGATTTCTTTATGACTAATGTTGAGTCCATGGATTATACGCACTCTCACCCTTCCATCATTGCTAGCCTCTTCGGTACCGTGCATTGCCCTTTCTCACCTCGAGAGTTGGTGCAAACTTCGCCGGTGCATCCAAACCCCGTGATATGATACGCTCTATCACACATAAATATCTTCCTCAAAACAGCCACCATACCTACCTATTATGGCATTTCCATAGTCATTCCGAGATATATTGCCATGCAACTTTCCACCGTTCCGTTTATTATGACACGCTTCATCATTGTCATATTGCCTTGTATGATCATGTAGTTGACATCGTATTTGTGGCAAGGTCACCATGCATAATTTTTCATACATGTCACTCTTGTTTCATTGCCCATCCCGGTACACCGCCGGAGGCATTCATATAGAGTCATACTTTTTTCTAGTATCGAGTTGTAATCTTTAAGTTGTAAATAAATAGAAGTGTGATGATCATCATTATTAGAGCATTGTCCCCCCACAAAAAGAGAAAGGCGAAATATATATATATATAAGAGAAAGGCCAAATAAAAAGAAAGGCCTAGAAGGGACAATGCTACTATCCTTTTTCCACACTTGTGCTTCAAAGTAGCACCATGAGCTTCATGATAGAGAGTCTCTTATATTGTCACTTTCATATACTAGTGGGAATTTTTCATTATAGAACTTGGCTTGTATATTCCAACAATGGGCTTCCTCAAATGCCCTAGGTCTTCGTGAGCAAGCAAGTTGGATGCACACCCACTTAGTTTCTTTTGTTGAGCTTTCATACATTTATACCTCTAGTGCATCCGTTGCATGGCAATCCCTACTCCTCGCATTGACATCAATTGATGGGCATCTCCATAGCCCGTTGATTAGCCGCCTCAATGTGAGACTGTCTCCTTTTTTGTCTTCTCCACACAACCCCCATCATTATATTCTATTCCACCCATAGTGCTATGTCCATGGCTCACGCTCATGTATTGCGTGAAAGTTGAAAAAGTTTGAAAATACTAAAGTATGAAACAAGTGCTTGGCTTGTCATCGGGGTTGTGCATGATGAGAGCATTTTGTGTGACGAAAATGGAGCATGGCCAAACTATATGATTTTGTAGGGATGAGCTTTCTTTGGCTATGTTATTTTGAGAAGACATAATTGCTTGGTTAGTATGCTTGAAGTATTATTATTTTTATGTCGATATTAAACTTTTGTCTTGAATCTTATGGATCTGAATATTCTTGCCACAATAAAGAAGATTACATTGATAAATATGTTAGGTAGCATTCCACATCAAAAATTCTGTTTTAATCATTTACCTACTCGAGGACGAGCAGGAATTAAGCTTGGGGATGCTTGATACGTCTCCAACGTCTCTATAATTTTTTATTGTTCCATGCTATTATATTATCAATCGTGGATGTTTTATATGCATTTATATGCTATTTTATATGATCTTTGGGACTAACCTATTAACCTAGAGCCCAGTGCCAGTTTCTGTTTTTTTCCTTGTTTTTGAGTATCGCCAGAAAAGGAAAACCAAACGGAGTCCAGTTGACCTGAAATTTCACGGAGATTTTTTTGGACCAGAAGGAGCCCACGGAGTATCAGAGATGGGCCAGAAGAGTCCCGAGGCACCCACGAGGGTGGGGGCACGCCCTACCCCCCTGGGCGCGCCGCCCTACCTCGTGGCCTCCTCGGACACCCCCCTGACTTGTTCCCGACGCCAACACCTCTTATATATACCCAAACTTCTAGAACATAACCTAGATCGGGAGTTCCGCTGCCGCAAGCCTCTGTAGCCACCAAAAACCAATCGGGACCCTGTTCCGGCACCCTGCCGGAGGGGGGATCCCTCACCGGTGGCCATCTTCATCATCCCAGCACTCTCCATGACGAAGAGGGAGTAGTTCACCCTCAGGGCTGAGGGTATGTACCAGTAGCTATATTTTTGATCTCTCTCTCTTGTGTTCTTGATTTGGCACGATCTTGATGTATCACAAGCTTTGCTATTTTAGTTGGATCTTATGATATTTCTCCCCCTCTACTCTCTTGTAATGGATTGATTTTTCCCTTTGAAGTTATCTTATCGGATTGAGTCTTTAAGGATTTGAGAACACTTGATGTATGTCTTGCGTGGGATACCCGTGGTGACAATGGGGTATTCTATTGATTGACTTGATGTATGTTTTGGTGATCAACTTGCGGGTTCCGCTCGTGAATCTATGCATAGGGGTTGGCACACGTTTTCGCCTTGACTCTCCGGTAGAAACTTTGGGGCACTCTTTGAAGTTCTTTGTGTTGGTTGAATAGATGAATCTGAGATTGTGTGATGCATATCGTATAATCATACCCATGGATACTTGAGGTGACATTGGAGTATCTAGGTGACATTAGGGTTTTGGTTGATTTGTGTCTTACAGTGTTATTCTAGTATGAACTCTAGGATAGATCGAACGGAAAGAATACTATGGACTCCTGAATAGATTGATCAGAAAGAATACCTTTGAGGTGGTTTCGTACCCTACAATAATCTCTTAGTTTGTTCTCCGCTATTAGTGACTTTGGAGTGACTCTTTGTTGCATGTTGAGGGATAGTTATATGATCCAATTATGTTATTATTGTTGAGAGAACTTGCACTAGTGAAAGTATGAATCCTAGGCCTTGTTTCGAAGCATTGCAATACCGTTTACGCTCACTTTTACTACTTGTTACCTTGCTGTTTTTATATTTTCATATTACAAAAACCTATATCTACCATCCATATTGCACTTGTATCACCATCTCTTCGCCGAACTAGTGCACCTATACAATTTACCATTGTATTGGATGTGCTGGGGACACAAGAGACTTTTTGTTATTTGGTTGCAGGGTTTATTGAGAGAGACCATCTTCATCCTACACCTCCCACGGATTGATAAACCTTAGGTCATCCACTTGAGGGAAATTTGCTACTGTCCTACAAACCTCTGCACTTGGAGGCCCAACAACGTCTACAAGAAGAAGGTTGTGTAGTAGACATCACTTGGGGATGCTGATACATCTCCGTCTTATCTATAATTTTTGATTGTTTCATGCCAATATTATACAACTTTTACACACTTTTGGCAACTTTTTATATGATTTATTGGACTAACCTATTGATCCAGTGCCTAGCGCCAGTTCATGTTTTTTTGTATGTTTTTTGTATCGTAGAATGTCCATATCAAACGAAGTCCAAATGCAATAAAATTTCACGGAGAATTATTTTGCAATATATGTGATTTTTGGGAGTTGGAATCACCGCAAACAGAGGCCCACATAGCCCACAAGACACCAGGGCGCACCAGAGGCCCCTGGCGCGTGGTGGTGGGTTGTGCCCTCCTCGAACGTCGGTTGGAGCTCTACTTCGGGCGCAAGGAAGCTTATATCTGGAAAAAAAATCATGTTAAAATCTCAGCGCAATCGGAGTTACGGATCTCTCGGAATAGAAGAAACGGCCAGATCTGGAAGAGGCGAAACAGAAGGGAACAGAGAGGGAGATCCAATCTCGGAGGGGATCCCGCCCCTCCGCCGCCATGGAGGCCATGGACCACACGGGGAATTCTCCTCCCATCTAGGGGGAGGCCAAGGAAGAAGAAGAAGGAGGGGGGCTCTCTCCCCCTCGCTTCCGGTGGTGCCGGAGTGCCGCCGGGGAAACGATCGGGACGGCGATCTACATCAACAATCTTGCCACCATCAAAACCAACTTTCTCCCCCTCTATGCAGCGGTGTAACACCCCTTCTTCCTGTTGTAATCTCTACTTAAACATGGTGCTCAACTCCATATATTTTTTCCCAATGATCTATGGTTATCCTATGATGTTTGAGTAGATCCGTTTTGTCCTGTGGGTTAATCGTGATCTTGGTTGGTATGATTGTATATTTTATTTATGGTGTTGGCGTACGGTGCCCTTCGTTCTCGCGCAAATGTGAGGGGCCCCCGCTGTAGGGTGTTGCAATATGTTCATGGTTCGCTCATGGTGGGTTGCGAGAGTGACAGAAGCTTAAACCCGAGTAAGTGGGGTATGACATATGGGAATATAGAGGACTTGATACTTAATGCTATGTTTGGGTTTCACGACCTTAATGATCTTCAGTAGTTGTGGATGCTTGCTAGGGGTCCAATCATAAGTGCATATGATCCAAGTAGAGAAAGTATGTTAGCTCATTCCTCTCCCTCATATAAAATTACAAGAATGATTACCGATACTTGTTATCGATTGCCTAGGGACAAATAACTTTCTTGTTGACACAAACCCTTTTTCTAAACACCTAAATTTTATTATCTTGCAAAGTACTTCTAGTTTTATTGATGCAAAGTAGTTCTAGCATCACACCTACAAAATAGTTTCATACTTGTTTTCGGTAAAGCAAACGTAAAGTGTGCGTAGAGTTGTATCGGTGGTCAATAGAACTTGAGGGAATATTTGTTCTGCCTTTAGCTCCTCGTTGGGTTCGACACTCTTATTTATCAAAGAAGGCTACAAACGATCCCCTATACTTGTGGGTTATCAGTCACATGGCGATGTGAACTATGGGTGTTAATCACATGGCGATGTGAACTATTGGTGTTAATCACATGGCGATGTAAACTAGATTATTGACTCTAGTGCAAGTGGGAGACTGAAGGAAATAGGCCCTAGAGGCAATAATAAAGTTGTTATTTTATATTTCCTTATGCATGATAAAGGTTTATTATTCATGCTAGAATTGTATTGATCGAAAACCTTAATACATGTGTGAATACATAAACAAACACCGTGTCCCTCGTGAACCTCTACTAGACTAGCTCGTTGATCAAAGATGGTTAAGGTTTCCTAACCATTGACATGAGTTGTCATTTGATAACGGGATCACATCATGAGGAGAATGATGGGATGGACAAGACGCATCCGTTAGCTTAGCATAATGATCGTTCAGTTTTATTGCTATTGTGTTCTTCATATCAAATACATATTCCTTCGACTAGGAGATTATGCAACTCCCGGATACCGGAGGAATGCCTTGTGTGCTATCAAACGTCACAACGTAACTGGGTGAATATAAAGATGCTCTACAGGTATCTCCGAAGGTGTTTGGTTAGTTGGCATAGATCGAGATTAGGATTTGTCACTCTATGTACCGGAGAGGTATCTCTGGGCCCTCTCGGTAATACACATCATAAGCTTGCAAGAAAACGACTAACGAGTTCGTCACCAGGTGATGTATTACAGAACGAGTAAAGAGACTTGCCGGTAACGAGATTGAACTAGGTATGAAGATACCGACGATCGAATCTCGGGCAAGTAACATACCGATGGATAAAGGGAATTATGTATGTTGTCATAACGGTTCGACCGATAAAGATCTTCGTAGAATATGTAAGAGCCAATATGTGCATCCAGGTTCCGCTATTGGTTATTGACCGGAGAGGTGTCTCGGTCATGTCTATGTAGTTCTCGAACCCGTAGGGTCCGCACGCTTAACGTTCGTTGCCGATATAGTATTATATCAGTTTTGTGATTTGGTGATCGAATGTTGTTCGGCGTCCTGGATGAGATCACACACATGACGAGGAGTCTCGAAATGCTCAAGAGGTAAATACGGATATATAGTACGATGGTATTTAGACACCGGAAGTGTTTCGGAGGGTACCGGGTACTTATCGGGTCACCACAAAGGAGTTTCGGGCACCCCCGGCAAAGATATGGGCCTTATGGGCCAAGAGAGGGAACACACCAGTCCACAAGGGGCTGGTGCGCCCCTATAGTGGTCGTCCCTATGAGGAGGAGAAGGAAAGAGGGGAGGGAATGGAAATTGTGGAGTAGGACTCCCCCTTCCTTCCCTCTCCCCCCCCTCTTTCCTTCCCCCTTCTTCTTACAAGGTATGGGGGCGCAGGGCAAGGCAGCAGCCCTAGGGCTGCCACCAGGTCTCTTGGGGCGCCCTAGGGGCTGCCTCCTCCCCTTCCACCTATATATACATTGGTAGGGGACGCCACACAAGGACACAACATTGTTTTAGCCGTGTGTGGCACCCCCGTCCACCGTTTACTCCCTCGGTCATATTTTCGTAGTGCTTAGGCGAAGCCCTACGGAGATCACATCACCATCACCGTCACCACGCCGTCGTGCTGCCGGAACTCATCTACTACCTCGTCGTCTTGCGGAATCAAGAAGGCGGAGGACGTCACCGAGCTGAACGTGTGTAGAACGCGGAGGTGCCGTGCGTTCGGTACTAGATCGGTTGGAGCGTGAAGAAAGTTCGAATACATCAACCGCGTTGTGAAACGCTTCCGCTTACGGTCTATGAGGGTACATAGACACACTCTCGCCCTCGTTGCTATGCATCTCCATGGATAGATCATTGCGTGTGCGTAAATTTTGTTTTCCATGCAACGATTCCCAAGAGTGGCATCATGAGCCAGGTCTATGCGTAGATGATATGCATGAGTAGAACACAAAGAGTTGTGGGCGGTGATAGTCATACTACTTACCAACGTCTTATTTTGATTCGGCGCTATTGTGGGATGAAGCGGCCCGTACCAACCTTACATGTCCACGCACATGAGACCGGTTCCACCGACAGACATGCAACTAGTTTTGCATAAAGGTGGCTGGCAGGTGTCTGTTTCTCCTACTTTAGTTGAATCGAATTTGACTACGGCCGGTCCTTGAAGAAGGTTAAAACATCAAACCTGACGAAACACCGTTGCGGTTTTACGCGTAGGTAAGAATGGTTCTTGCTAGAAGCCCGTAGCAGCCACGTCAAAACTTGCAACAACAAAGTAGAGGACGTCTAACTTGTTTTTGCAGGGCATGTTGTGATGTGATATGGTCAAGACATGATGTGATAAACGTTATTGTATGAGATGATCATGTTTTGTAAGATATCTGACAACCGGCAGGAGCCTTATGGTTGTCTCTTTATTATATGAAATGCAAACGCCATGTAATTGCTTTACTTTATCACTTTGCGTTAGCGATAGTTCTAGAAGCAATAGTTGGCGAGATGACCACGACGCAACATTAACAATCAAGGTGTCGAGCCGGTGACGATGGAGATTATGATGATGCTTTGGAGATGGAGATCAAAAGCACAAGATGATGATGGCCATATCATGTCACATATTTTGATTGCATGTGATGCTTACCTTTTATGCATCTTATTTTGCTTAGTATGGGGGTAGCATTATAAGATGATCCCTTCACTAAATTTCAAGGTAAAAGTGTTCTCCCTGAGTATGCACCGTTGCTACAGTTCGTCGTGTTGAGACATCATGTGATGATTGGGTGTGATAGACTCTACGTTCACATACAACGGGTGCAAGACAGTTTTGCACATGCGGAATACTTGGGCTAAACTTGACGAGCCTAGCATATACAGACATGGCCTCAGAACACTGCACACCGAAAGGTCGAACGTGAATCATATAGTAGATATGATCAACATAGAAATGTTCACCATTGATGACTACCCCATCTCACATGATCATCGGACATGGGTAATTTGATTTGGATCACGTATCACTTGGATGACTTGAGGGATGTCTATTTAAAGTGGACTTCATTAGTAAATTGATTAATTGAACTTAGTTTATCATGAACTTAGTCTTGATAGTTTGGCAAATCTATGTTGTAGATCAATAGCTCGCGTTTGAGCTCCCTTATTTTTTTGATATGCTCCTAGAGAAAACAAAATTGAAAGATGATAGTAGCAATGATACGGACTGGGTCCGTGATTTGAGGATTATCCTCATTGCTGCATAGAAGAATTATGCCCTTGATGCACCGCTAGGTGACAGACCAATTGCAGGAGTAGATGCAGACGTTATGAACGTTTGGCAAGCTCGATATGATGACTACTTAATAGTTTAGTGTGCCATGCTGTACGGCTTAGAATTGGGACTTCAAAAATGTTTTGAACGCCACGGAACATATGAAATTTTCCAAGAACTGGAAATTGGTATTTCAGAGTCATGCCCGTGTCGAGAGGTATGAGACCTCTGACAAGTACTATGCCTCCAAGATGGAGGAGAATAGCTTAGCTAGTGAGCATGTGCTCAGAATGTCTGGGTACTACAATCGCTTCAATCAAGTGGGAGTTAATCTTCCAGATAAGATAGTGATTGACAGAGTTCTCTAGTCACTATCACCAAGCTACTAGAACTTTGTGATGAAATATAATATGCAAGGGATGACGAAAACGATTCTCGAGCTCTTCGCAATGCTGAAATCAGCAAAGGTAGAAATCAAGAAAGAGCAGCAAGTGTTGATGGTTGACAAGACCACTAGTTTCAAGTAAAAGGGCAAGGGAAATAAAGGGAACTTCAAGAAGAATGGAAAGCAAGTTGCCACTCCCATGAAGAAGCCCAAAGCTAGACCCAAACTTGAAACTGAGTGCTTCGTCTACTGCAAAGGAAATGGTCACTCGAAGCGGAACTGCCCCAAATACTCGGCTGATAAGAAGGATGGCAAAGTGAACAAAGGTATATATGATATACATGTTATTGATGTGTAATTTGCTAGTGTTCATAGCAACCCCTGGGTATTTGATACCGGTTCAGTTGCTGAGATTAGTAACTCGAAACAGGAGTTGCAGAGAAAATAGAGAGTAGTTAAGAGCGAAATGACGATGTGCGCTGGAAGTGATTCCAAGGTTGATACGATCACCATCGCACACTCCCTCTACCTTTGGGATTAGTGTTGAACCTAAAATAAATGTTATTTGGTGTTTGCGTTAAGCATGAATATGATTAGATCATGTTTATTACAATACGGTTATTCATTTAAGTCAGAGAATAATTGTTGTTCTGTTTACATGAATAAAACCTTCTGTGGTCATACACCCAAGGTGAAAGGTTTATTGAATCTTGATCGTAGTGATACACATATTCATAATATTGATGCGAAAAGATGCAAAGTTGATAATGATAGTGCAACATACTTGTGGCACTGCCGTTTAGGTCATATTGTTGTAAAGCACATGAAGAAACTCCATGCAGATGGACTTTTGGAATCACTTGATTATGAATCATTTGATACTTGCGAACCATGCCTCATGGGCAAGATGACTTAAACTCTGTTCCCCGGAATAATGGAGCGAGCTAATGAATTATTGGAAATAATACATACCGATGTATGCAGTCCAATGAGTGTTAAGGCATGTGGCGGGTATCATTGTTTTTTGACCTTCAAATTTTTTTTTGAGTAGGTATGGGTATATCTACTTGATGAAACACAAGTCTGAAACATTTGAAAAAGTTCAAAGAATTTCAGAGTGAAGTGGAGAATCATCGTAACAAGAAAATAAAATTTCTACGATCTGATCACGGAGGCGAATATTTGAGTTATGAGTTTGGCATTCATTTAAAACAATGTGGAATTGTCTCACAACTCACGCCACCGGGAACACCGCAGCGTAATGGTGTGTCTGAATGCCGGAACCGTACTTTACTAGATATGGTGCGATCTATGATGTCTCTTACCGATTTATCACTATCGTTTTGGGGTTATGCATTAGAGACAGCCGCATTCACGTTAAATAGGGCACCGTCTAAATCCATTGAGATGACACCGTATGAACTGTGGTTTCGCAAGAAACCTAAGTTGTCATTTCTTAAAGTTTGGGGTTGCACTTATGTCAAAAGGCTTCAGCCTGATAAGCTCGAACCCATATCGGAGAAGTGCGTCTTCATAAGATACCCTAAGGAAACAATTGGGTACACCTTCTACCACAGATCCGAAGGCAAGATCTTTATTGCTAAGAATGGATCCTTTCTAGAGACGGAGTTTCTCTCAAAAGAAGTGAGTTGGAGGAAAATAGAACTTGATGAGGTAATTGTACCTTCTCTCGAATTGGAAAGTAGCACATTAGAGAAAACCGTTCCCGTGATGCCTAAGGAAGCTAATGATGATGAGCATAAAACTTCAGATCAAGTTACTACTGAATTTCGTAGGTCAACTAGAACACGTTCCGCACCAGGATGGTATAGTAATCCTGCCCTGGAAGTCATGTCACTAGACCAAGGCAAACCTACGAACTATGAAGAAGCTATGATGAGCCTAGATTCCGGCAGATGGCTTGAGGCCATGAAATCTGAGATAGGATCCATGTATGAGAACAAAGTGTTGACTTTGGTGGACTTGCCCGATAATCGGCAAGCCATTGAGAATAAATGGATCTTCAAGAAGAAGACATACGATGATGGTAATGTCACCATCTACAAAGCTTGACTTGTCGCGAAAGGTTTTCGACAAGTTCAAGGGGTTGACTATGATGAGACTTTCTCACCCGTAGTGATCCTTATGTCTGTCCGAATCATATTATATAAAGATGACATATTGTTTATTAGAAATTGTAACATCCAAAATTTTCAATTTGGAATGTTTTACAATTATTAGCTAAGCATCTATGCATTTTGATTGAAATTGAGTGGCATTTGAAAATTTCAGAGGCAGTTGAGTTTTTGTTGTGAATTTGAACTTGGTTTGGCATTGAAATTTATTTCAAATATCCCTGACAAATACTTGATCAAAAGTATGAGAGGAGCTAACATGACACTCCAAAAAAATGTCAGAAGAAAATTATTGCCAAAAAGTTTGAATTCAAATTTGAATTTTATTTGGGATTTCCAGAAATTGTTTTTTTAGTTTGAGTTTTACCTCTGGAAAAATGTCCACGTTGTAGGATTAATTCCCCTGAGAATTTTGATATATATATATGTCCTATATAAAAATAATATGTATTTTTCTATATTTTCCCTTCTCTCTAATTCAAAAAAAAGGGAAAGCCCCAGGCGCCAGCAAGGCCAACCGGCCCAGCCAGCGCCGAGCGCAGCCCACCAGCGGGCCAGGCGCAACCCACCAACACCCGAGCCGGCCTGCCCCCAGCGCCCGATGCCCGAACCCCCTTGCCCTCGGTCGCCCGTCGTGCCTCTCCCCCTCTCTGTCTCACTGACCGAGGGGCCCACCCTCATCCCCAACCCCTCGCTCATGAAACCGAACCAGAGCACGTCCAGAGCACGCCGCGGTTCCGATCTTCCTGGGATCGTGATCCCGAGACACCCCCTCGCCCAAGACTACGCCCTATAAAAGGCCAAGCCCCTCCTCTCTCGAACCCCTTAAACCCTACGCCCGAAACCCACCAGAGCCGTCGCCATCTCCGTTCGCATCTCGCCGCCGCCACTTACGCCGTCGGTGAGCACCCTCTGCCCCTCCAAGCATCTTCACCCGAACCTCCACTTCGTGCCGCACCTCCTTGACATCATCTCCCTATCCAGGAGCCCCCGACGTCATCGTCCCGAGCTCGTCCGCCGCCCGCCGGAGCAAGAGCTCACCCGATCTCGCCCCGATCGACTCCGACGTCCTCGACCTCCGACGACTCCACCAGAGTCTCCGCCTCGAGCTGCCACACCCGCCCGACGACTCCGCCGCCGCCTCGGACCACCGGAGCACCCCCGCCACCAACGCCCGAGCCCACCTCGCCGTCGACCGCCGCTGTAAGCCACCGGACTCCCCACCACCGTCCGATTTCCAATCTAGGGCCCAGATTAGATCCCGAAGGGGTATTGTTTTATTTCATATAG